>NC_142478.1:4305964-4478080 GCF_049115385.1 Moschus berezovskii | reverse complement strand
ACCCCGGTCCATGGAAAAACTGTCTTCTATGAAACCCATCCCTGGTGCCAAAAAGATTGGGGATTGCTACTATAAGGGATTAAAAGATGCCAGAGTTGTTTATGTCACTATTTCATCTCTGACATTTTCTATTTCTCACAGAGGATCAGAACTGGATCTGGAAATAGCTAACTTTATTTTTATTATTTACCATAAAATAAGAAGGTGATATAAATGTGACGACAGTGTTTATCAATTGTGGTCGTAAGGGAATGATCCACGTATTTTCTTGTATCCGAGGAATGTCACGGTTTATTCTTCATGTAATTCTACCCAAAGTCAGTACCCAGACTATAGCAGTCCTAAACTAGTAATCCTTCTATTTTGTAAAGCTTCTTAATTTCTTTAATAGAAATCTTCAATCTTACAGTAACTATAAAGGCAGAAATAAATGGTATTATATTCTTTCTATGGAAGCCTAGTACAGTAAAATTTTGGTGCTTGAGGCAGGGAAAATTCCTATTAATTTTCTGCAAGCAAGAAACTCCTTTGATAACCTGCTATTTAAAGTATCTTAAAAGAATAAATGAGACTTCCCAGGCGGGTCAGAGGTAAAGAATCTGCCTGCCAATGTACTAGAAGCAGATTCAGTTCCTGGGTCGGGGAGATCCCCTGGAAAAGGAAATGGCAACCCACTCCAGTATTCTAGCCTGGAGAATCCCATGGATATAGAAGCTTGGTGAGCTACAGTCCATGAGGTTGCGAAACAGCTGGACATGACTGAGCATGCATGTACCTATATACACAAAAGAATAAACAAGATCCTCTTGTATAGCACAGGGAACTATATTCAATATTCTGTGATAAACCATAATGAAAAAGAATATCAGTTCAGTTCAGCCACTCAATCATGTCTGACTCTTTGTGACCCCGTGAATTGCAGCATGCCAGGTCTCCCTGTCCATCACCAACTCCTGGAGTTCACTCAAACTCATGTCCATCGAGTTGGTGATGCCATCCAGCCATCTCATCCTCTGTCGTCCCCTTCTCCTCCTGCCCCCAATCCCTCCCAGCATCAGTGTCTTTTTCAATGAGTCAACTCTGGTGGCCAAAGTATTGGAGTTTCAACTTTAGCATCAGTCCTTCCAATGAACACCCAGGACTGGTCTCCTTTAGAATGGACTGGTTGGATCTCCTTGCAGTCCAAGGGACTCTCAAGAGTCTTTTCCAGCACCACAGTTCAAAAGCATCAATTCTTCGGTGATCAGCCTTCTTTATGGTCCAACTCTCACATCCATACATGACCACTGGAAAAACCATAGCCTTGACTAGATGGACCTTTGTTGGCAAAGTAATGTCTCTGCTTTTTAATATGCTATCTAGGTTGGTCATAACTTTCCTTCCAAGGAGTAAGTGTCTTTTAATTTCATGGCTGCAATCACCATCTGCAGTGATTTTGGAGTCCAAAAAAATAAAGTCAGTCACTGTTTCCACTGTTTCCCCATCTATTTCCCATGAAGTGATGGGACCGAATGCCACGATCTTAGTTTTCTTAATGTTGAGCTTTAAGCCAAATTTTTCACTCTCCTCTTTCTGTATGTATAAATGCATAAATTTTTCTGTACAACAGAAATTAACACAACATTGTAAATCAACTATACCTCAATAAAAATTTTAAAAGTATCTCAAAAATGTTTCCCTACTTCAAGTACCACATCATTAAATAAAACTTGTAAACCAGATAAGCCCAAAGGAAAAATCAGAATCTGAATAATTCTAGTAGACAAATGTAAGCCTGTTATGTTCATTAACTGTTTTTTACTGCGTGCACATACTTATATTTACAAAAGTAATTTCCTCCTTATTGTTTTACAGGTTTTCCTCTTTATAATAGATATCCTGTATTGTGAATATTTTTCACCTAATTCTAAACACCATTTTTAATATCTATGTAATATTCCAATGTATGGGAATACTTATTTAAGTATCATTTTTTGGAGATATTTAGTAGGCTCCTGACATTTTTGGTATTATTAGTAATCCTCTGATAAACATTCTTATTGACAAATCTTTAACTGTGGACTTTTTTTTTTTTAGAACAAATACCTCTGTTTGATGATCTTGAAGTGCCTTAGCATTGACAATATGCATTTCAGTTTACAGCCCTACATGAAATTAATACTGGCCATAAATGCTAGTGAGGACTAGGACTGAATCGTATAGGAACTTGTTTCAGTATCATCGGCCTTATTTTTTTTCCTATCAGTTCAGTTCAGTTCAGTCGTGTCCAGCTCTTTTCAGCTCCATGGACTGCACCATGCCAAGGCTCCCTGTCCATTACAAACTCCTGGAGTTTACTCAAACTCATGTCCATTGAGTTGGTGATGCCATCCAACCACCTCATCCTCTGCTGTCCCCTTCTCCTCCTGCCTTCAATCTTTCCCATCATCAGGACGTTCTCAAATGAGTCAGCTCTTCACATCAGGTGGCCAAAGTATTGGAGTTTCAGCCTCATCATCAGTCCTTCCAATGAATATTCAGGACTGATCTCCTTTAGGATGGACTGGTTGGATCTCCTTGCAGTCCAAGGGACTCTCAAGGGTCTTCTCTAGCACCACAGTTCAAAAGCATCAATTCTTCGGTGATCAGCTTTCTTCACAGTCCAACTCTCACATCCATACATGACCACTGGAAAAACCATAGTCTTGACTAGACAGACCTTTGTTGGCAAAGTAATGTCTCTGCTTTTTAATATACTGTCTAGGTTGGTCATAGCGTTCCTTCCAAGGAGTAAGCGTCTTTTAATTTCATGGCTGCAATCAGCATCCACAGTGATTTTGGAGCCCCAAAAAATAAAGTCGGCCACTGTTTCCACTGTTTCCCCATCTATTTCCCATGAAGTGATGGGACCAGATGCCATGATCTTTGTTTTCTGAATGTTGAGCACCAAGCCAACCTTCTCACTCTCTTCTTTCACCTTCATCAAGAGGCTTTTGAGATCCTCTTCACTTTCTGCCATAAGGGTGGTGTCATCTGCATATCTGAGGTTATTGATATTTCTCCCAGCAATCTTGATTCCAGCTTGTGCTTCTTCCAGCCCAGCATTCCTCATGATGTACTCTGCATATAAGTTAAATAAGCAGGGTGACAATATACAACCTTGATGTACTCCTTTTCCTATTTGGAACCAATCTGTTGTTCCATGTACAGTTCTGACTGTTGCTTCCTGACATGCATACAGGTTTCTCAAGAGGCAAGGCAGGTGGTCTTGTATTCCCATCTCTTTCAGAATGTTCCACTGTTTATTGTGATCCACACAGTCAAAGGCTTTGGCATAGTCAATGAAGCAGAAATAGATGTTTTTCTGGAACTCTCTTGCTTTCTCCATGGTCCAGCAGATGTGGGCAATTTGATCTCTGGTGCCTCTGCCTTTTCTAAAACCTGCTTGAACATCTGGGATTTTACAGTTCACATATTGCTGAAGCCTGGCTTGGAGAATTTTGAGCATGACTTTACGAGCATGTGAGATGAATGCCATTGTGCGGTAGTTTGAGCATTCTTTGGCATTCCCTTTCTTTGGGATTGGAATGAAGACTGACCTTTTCCAGTCCTGTGGCCACTGCTGAGTTTTCCAAATTTGCTGGCATATTGAGTGCAGCACTTTCACAGCATCATCTTTCAGGATTTGAAATAGCTCCACTGGAATTCCATCACCTCCACTAGCTTTGTTCGTAGTAATGCTTTCTAAGGCCCGCTTGACTTCACATTCCAAGATGTCTGGCTCTGGGTCAGTGATCACGTTATCATGACTATCTTGGTCATGAAGATCTTTTTTGTACAGTTCTTCTGTGTATTCTTGCCACCTCTTCTTAATATCTTCTGCTTCTGTTAGGTCCATACCATTTCTGTCCTTTATCGAGCCCATCTTTGCATGAAATGTTCCTTTGGAATCTTTAATTTTCTTGAAGTGATCTCTTGTTTTTCCTATTCTGCTGTTTTCCTCTATTTCTTTGCATTGATCACTGAGGAAGGCTTTCTTATCTCTCCTTGCTATTCTTTGGAACTCTGCATTCAGATGCTTATATCTTTCCTTTTCTCCTTTGCTTTTCGCCTCTCTTCTTTTCACAGCCTCCTCAGACAGCCCTTTTGCTTTTTTTCATTTCTTTTCCATGGGGATGGTCTTGGTCCCCAATGTCACGAACTTCCATCCAGAGTTCATCAGGCACTCTATCTATCAGATCTAGTCCCTTAAATCTATTTCTCTCTTCCACTGTATAATCATAAGGGATTTGATTTTGGTCATATCTGAATGGTCTAGTGGTTTTCCCTACTTTCTTCAATTGAAGTCTGAATTTCGCAATAAGGAGTTCATGATCTGAGCCACAGTCATCTCCTGGTCTTGTTTTACCTAACTATACAGCTTCTCTGTCTTTGGCTGCAACGAATGTAATCAATCTGATTTCGGTGTTGACCATCTGGTGATGTCCATGTGTAGAGTCTTCTCTTGTGTTGTTGGAAGAGGGTGTTTGCTATGACCAGTGCATTCTCTTGGCCAAACTCTATTAGCCTTTGCCCTGCTTCATTCCGTCCTCCAAAGCCAAATTTGCCTGTTACTTCAAGTGTTTCTTGACTTCCTACTTTTGCATTCCAGTCCCCTATAATGAAAAGAACATCTTTTTTGCGTGTTAATTCTAAAAGGTCTTGTAGGTCTTCATAGAATCGTTCATCTTTGGCTTCTTCAGCGTTACTGGTTGGGGCATAGGCTTGGATTACTGTAATATTGAATGGTTTGCCTTGGAAACTAACAGAAATCATTTTGTCGTTTTAAAGATTGCATCCAAGTACTGCATTTCAGACTTTTTTGTTGACCATTATGGCTACTCCATTTCTTCTAAGGGATTCCTGCCCACAGTAGTGGATATAATGGTCATCTGAGTTAAATTCACCCATTCCAGTCCATTTTAGTTCGCTGATTCCTAGAATGTCTATGTTCACTCTTGCCATCTCCTGTTTGACCACTTCCAATTTGCCTTGATTCATGGACCTAACAATCCAGGTTCCTATGCAATATTGCTCTTTACAGCATCGGACCTTGCTTCTATCACCAGTCACATCCACAACTGGGTATTGGTTTTGCTTTGGCTCCATCCCTTCATTCCTTCTAGAGTTATTTCTCCACTGATCTCCAGTAGCATACTGGGCACCTACCGACCTGGGGAATTCCTCATTCAGTATCCTATCATTTTGCCCTTTGATACTGTTCATGGGGTTCTCAAGGCAAGTAAACTGAAATGGTTTGCCATTCCCTTCTCCAGTGGACCACATTCGGCTGTGGTCCACGTGATCAGATCAACTAGCTTCCTGTGATTATGATTTCAGTGTGTCTGCCCTCTGATGCTCCCTCGCAATACCTACCGTCTTATTTGGGTTTCTCTTACCCTGGGCGTGGGATATCTCTTCACAGCTGCTCCAGCAAAGCGCAGCCACTGCACTTTACCTTGGACGAGTGGTATCTCCTCAAGACCTCCCCTCCTGACCTTGAACGTGGAGTAGCTCCTCTGGGGCCCTCCTGCGCCCGCACAGCCATCACCTATTGGACGTGGTGTAGCTCCTCTCCGCTGCCGGCCCTGGCCTCGGGCGTGGGGAGCTCCTCTCTGCTGCGCTTCTTTGCATGGTCGGTTGCGCCGGAGCCGGTGTCTCTTGCGTCTGCACCACTGGTCCAGTCCTGTAGTCACTGCTGAGTTTTGCAAATTTGTTGACATATCGAGTGCAACACTTTAGCACCATCATCTTTTAGGATTTGAAATAGCTCAGCTGGAATTCCATCATCTCCACTAGCTTAATTCTTAGTGATGCTTCCTAAGCCCCATGACTTTGCATTCCAGGAAATCTGGCTCTATTTGAGTAATCACACCATCATGGTTATCTAGGTCGTGAAGAGCTTTTTTGTATGGCTCTTCTGTGTATTCTTGCCACCTTAATATATTCTACTTCTGTTACGTCCATATCATTTCTGTCCTTTATTATGCCCATTGTTGCATGAAATGTTCCCTTGGTATCTCTAATTTTCTTGAAGAGATCTCTAGTTTTTCCCATTCTGTTAATTTCCTCTATTTTTTTCCATTGATTACTTAGGAAGGCTTTCTTATCTCTCCTTGATATTCCTTGGAACTCTGCATTCAGATGGGTTTATATTTCCTTTTCTCCTTTACCTTTCACTTATCTTCTTTTCTCTGCTATTTGTAAGGCCTCCTCAGACAACCATTTGCCTTTACCTTTCTTTGTCATGGGGATGATTTTGATGGCTGCCTCCTGTACAGTGTTATAAATCTCTGTCCATAGTTGTTCAGGCCCTCTATCAGATCTAATTTCTCGACTCTTTTTTCACTCCACTGTATAATTGTAAGGGATTTGATTTAGGTCATACCTGAATGGCCTAGAGGTTTTCCCTAATTTTCAATTTAAGTCTGAATTTAGCAATAAGGAGTTCATTTTCTGAGCCACAGGCAGCTCCTTTTCTTGTTTTTGCTGACTATATAGAGCTTCTCCATCTTTGGCTACAAAGAATATAATCAATCTTTTCAGTTTGACCTTCTGGTGATGTCCATCTGTAGAGTTCTCTTGTGTTTTTGGAAAAGGGTGTTTGCTATGACCAGTGCATTCTCTTGGAAAAACTGTTAGCTTTTGTCCTGCTTTGGTTTGTACTCAAAGGCCAAGGTACCATACACACTCCCTAATACATCCGTCTGTGTGTGCTCAGTTGTGTGCCCGCTCAGTTGCTTCAGTCGTGTCTGACTCTTTGCAGCCCTATGGACTGTAGCCCACCAGACTTCTCTGACCATGGGATTTTCCAGACAACAATACTGGAGTCCGTGCCCTCCTCATGGGGATCTTCCTGACCCAGGGATGTAATCCACTTCTTCTGCGTCTCCTTAATTGCCGGTGAATTCTTTACACACTGAACCACTTGGGATCAGCCAAATCACACCCAGCATCAATGAGGAGACAGCTCTTGAAGCCAGATCACCCTCATGTCCTCAGTAGAAGGCTTCTATGGAAACTTTCCATGACTTCTCTGCTCTTCATTTATGACCGTATTTTCCAAATGCATAGTGTCTATAAAAGGTATGAAAACTTTAGAACTTATGATAATAATACTCAGTATTTATTGTTCAGTCCTGACAAGAAACAGATGGCACATTTAGCTAGGATTTTTAAAGTCATTTTTAATGAAGGAACAATTAGTATTTACAGAGGATTGGGCAGGATAAAGGGAACCAAGAAGGGTGAGTCTGGTACATCCCTGGACTAGAATACAGAAAGCCATCAGCCCCTGACATAAAGGAGAGTGGAGGCACAGTATTCCTGGGTGATCCACATCGAGAGGAGGTGTTCAGTCTGAGCTGTAGTCAGGGAAGGTTCCTGCAAAGGAAAGAAGCAGGAGAGACTCTCCTGGAATTCTCGCTCTTCTCTCATTGTCATCTCCTAACAGTGCTTCTCGTTCGCCAGAACACAGGTTTGGGAGTCTGGGTGAAAACAGTCTTTACAGGTCAGCAGAGAAATGGGACAGAGAAGTACATAGAAAGAGTTAGTGCAAATGGAAACTATGCCACCGTTGATGGCATCACCGACTCAGTGGACATGAGTTTGAGCAAACTCTGGGAGTTGGTGAAGGACAGGGAAGCCTGGTGTACTGCAGTCCATGGAGTAGCAAAGTCGGACACAACTGAGTGACTGAACAATATGAACAGCAATATAACCCACCACTATACATTTTGGTAACCATGTTTGTTTTCTGTTTGTGAGTCTATTTCTGTTTTGTAAATAAATCCATTTGTGCCATTTTTAAGATTCTACTTGTAAGTATTAATAATATCACATGATATTTGTCTTTGACTTACTTCACTTAATGTGATAATATCTATGTCCATCTGTGTTGCTGTAAATGGCACTATTTCATTCATTTTGATGCCTTGGCAACATTCATATGTATACATATACATGTAAATATGTATACATATACATAACACATCTTCATTCATTCATCTTTCGGTGGGCATTTAGGTTTCTTCTACGTGTTGGCTATTGTAAGTAGTGTTGTTATGAACATTGGGGTGCATGTGTCTTTTCAAATTAGAGCTTTCTCCAGACATAAGCCCAGGAGTGGGATTGTTGGATCATATGAAACCTCTATTTTTAGTTTCTGAGGGACCTCAATACTGTTCTCCGTAGTGGCTGCACCAATTTACATTCCCACTAACATTGCAGGAAGCTTCCTTTTCCTCCACATGCTTTGCAGCATTTATTATTTACTGGAATAAGGTGATATCTCATTTTAGTTTTGATGTGCATTTTTCTAATAATTAGTGAGGTTGAACATTTTTTCCTGTGAAAGTCAGCCATCTGTATGTCTTCTTTGGTATCTTTATTTTGTAAGGGGAAATTCATACCTTTTGACCCCCTTGAGGGAGGCTCAAAGGGATGGAATGTATATATGTATATATATATATATACATATTTATATATGTATATATATACACACATATGGCTAATTCATGCTGTTGTACAGCAGGAACCAACACAGCATTATAAAGCTATTATCCTCCAATTTAAAAATATTCGTAAAATTGCTATGAGAATCAGAAGAAATTATAAGGTTGTTTTTGGTAATTTGGAGACTCTCTTCTGGCTCTCAGAGTATATAACATGGATCTAAATGCGCTTTATATTCTGTAAAGAACTAATCAAATGTAAAGGCTTATGAGGTAAAATGAGACACTGCAGTATGTAAACCATTACAACATTCTGTCTGAGATTTTTAATGAAAGAAGCTTTATTTTAATTTCAAGATAAAAGTAGAGGAGTTAAATATATGACAGCAAGTATTTAGAAGGATGTTAGAGTTTATTCAACAGGCATTTTTGTCATAGCTTGTTTCCCAACCCCCCATATTAACTTCATATGAACTTACTGTTTGGATTTTGTACACTTGACACATTGAAGAATCTGAGAAAGACAGAAAGGATGCCTTGTACCTTGCAGGCAGGCAATGATTAACTGTTACACTGCGTCCTGGGGAAGCTACATGTAGTGAGGCAGTCACAGTCCATACTACACTCAAGAAGTGGGAAAGTGGTTCTTCAGTTGCCAGAGGAAGCAAAAAAGCTGCCAATGCTGCTGTATTAAGTGACAAAACAAAGGAAGAAGAAGCATTTCAAAAGACTGATTTCTAACGTTATATTCTTATTTTGAAAAATGATTTTGGGGGCTATAGGTTTACCTAGAGTAAGAAAACTGAAGAGTCTGAACGACGCTGGTAGATGAGAGAGGGGAGGATTCAGACACCTGCTCCATATTGTCTGGCGGTTTTGTTATCAGGGAGAAAGCTGAAGATGGAAAGCAAACAGTGGGGATGTGACCCTCCAGAAAACTCTCATGTAAAGAGAAGCCTAAAAAATAATCTCTTATAGATTGGAAGCCTGACCTATGAACGTGTTCACTGTTTGGCTTCATTCAATATATCAAGTGAACTTAGTACAAAATCCTTTACTAGGAATCCACTTCAGCAGACATGAACAGGTTGTTGTGTGTGGAGGAGAGATTAAAATTAAAAGAATCACAGTGTGTACAAAGAAATGGTAGGAAATAGTGGGAACTGTGAGGGAAATGGTTATAGAACAACTGGAGAAAAGAAGATGATGATTTCAACTATTTGTTGGGATTTAATCAGAAAGAAGAAACCCACGCTACAGAGACGAGCAGGGGCAACAGCGTTGAACTCAGACTTATATGAGTTTATATCCAGCACCAAGTGACTGTGCAGTCCTGGCAAAGTTACTTCCTTTCTGATGTTCAGCATTCCTTTGTGTAAATGGGAATCACTATGGATGGAGTGATTTAATTAAATAACATATGTACAGTTTTCATAGATAACCGTCATTAAAAAGTGAAATAGTTTCATTTATTGCTTTTTTTTTCCTCAGTGGAGGATAGAATTAAGTGGACAGATGGAATTTATAGGGAGTTGTGGTTCAATATAAAAAACAATGTGGAGAACAAGATGGCGGAGGGTAGGTGGACGTGGAGTACATCTCTCTCCACAGATACATCAGGAACACACCTTCAGACACAGAAGTGCATGCAGATCACCAGCTGAGAGCAGACAGGAGGACCTGACCAGTGGAAAAGAATACATAGCACCACACAAAACTCCGTAGGTTGAAGGAACTAGGGGGAAAAACGGGAGTATTAGTAGGACTTGACCTACCCTCGATGGGTGGGGGAAATGAAGCAAGGGTCTGATGCCCACATTGGGGCAGTTGTCTGGGTCAGAGGAGAAACATTTAAGGCTGAGAGTGAAACAGCTGATCTGTGGCAACATAAATGGAATGAGAATCAGACAGTCCTCGCTGCAGCCATACATATGTCAGGCAGGAACACAGGTCTCCCAGAAAGGGCAGTGGCTGGAGCAAGAGTTTAGGGATTATGGAGCAATCCCAGTGCAAGGGTTGCTGTTGATTGTGGCGAGATGGATCGAGGGGATGTGAGGGAGGAGATCTTGGTGGGAAATGCCTGTGGAGGAAAGCCAGGCAGCCATGGAAGTAAGGCAATACTGCTGAGTCATACTATATGGCGGTGGAGCCATCACCGCAGCCCCTATCTCCCCACATGCCAGCATCCGCAGCTGAACAGTACAGCGTCTGGCCCATCAATCACCTGATGGATGGAACAACAGAATAAGACCCCACTCAAGGTGCCCCTGTAAGTGCCTGATGCACCATCTACAGAGTAGGACTGCAGCCAGGGGTGTCCCTCTATGTGCCTGATGCACGGAACAACAGAGAAGGACCCCAAGCAAGGGAGCCCTTTAAGTGTCTGAATGGGCAGAGCTGCGGAGGAAAACTAGCCAAAGAGGCCTTCTGATCACCAGCTACCAGAGGCTTGAAAAAAAGACTCTAAGACCATAATTCCTGCAGCTGAGGCAGTCCATGTCCCTGCACACTTGGCGGCATCAGGTCTCCGTGACACAAGCAGCTGTGCCACCTTCACTGTCAACCTTCCTGAAGCAGGGTTGCTACAGGCATAAAAAAGTCTTGCATTTTTGCAAAACAGCGTTGCTTCAGTCGTGTCCAACTCTCTGTGACCCTGTCGACTGTGGCTGGCCAGGCATCTCTGTTAGTGGTGTTCTCCAGGCAAGAATATTGGAGTGGGTTGCCATACCGTTCTAGAGCACGATATTTCCTGCTGCCCTAGCCATCAACTCCCCTGAGTACCTGGTGCTGCCAGAACACCTGTGACCCAAGTAGCTGCACCACCTCCACACCTGGCTCTCACTGTGGCAGGTCCAAGGCCTCAGGACAAACCCCAGTGGGCGACCCACAAGCAGGTGTGGAAATAAAACCACAATTGAAGCCCAGGGGCAGGGGGGCTAAGGAAGAAGAGCCAGAACCTTCCCACCAGCTGTACAAGCTGCAGATTAATCCACATGATAAACTAAGCAGACTCTCTGTTTATGGAATATATAAAAGCCATTGAGAGTTCCCACTAAAGAAAACACACTAGCTCTGATAGCTGTGGGCATTGGAGGCAAGAACAGACAGGAGTAGGACCAGATTAGGGCCTGAGCAGCCCCCACAGCAGTTTTAGAGATCAGTACAGTGCTGGAGGGGATCCTAGGGAGGTAAGGTGGACTGTGATTCTCAGCGCGAGAAAGGACTCTTACAGGAGTGACTCAAGAGAAACATTTTATTATTCTTATTTTTTGACTTGTTTTGTAGATTCGTTTGGATGTTTTTCCTCCCCCCACCCCCCATTGTAGTTGTTGATTTTATTGGCACTAAGAAATCCAATTACATTTTTGAGCTTTTTTGTTCTTTTTCCTCACATTTATTTATTTATTTATTTTTAAATTCTCATAAACCTCTGCCTCTACATTGGGCTTTTACATTTCTTTGGAGTTTTCCTTCCTCTTTTTTTTTCTTTTCTCTTTTTTTTAATTTTAATTTTTAAAATCTATTTTTATTTTTTCTACATTTATTCGTTTGCTTGCTTTTCCTACTGTTCTTTTCTCCTTTCAGGTAATCTTTAAAGCATATAAATCTTCTTTATGTAACTCTATTCAACTTATCTATTCTTTCTATCTTTCCTTTCTATCCTTTCCTCTCAACATAGTTTTTAGTTTTATTTTCATTGCTTTACTGCCCAGTTGCTCCTTGCTTTAGTTTTGTTTTCCGGTTTGTGCTTTAATTAGTTTTGTTCTAGTAGGTATAGTTTTCGGTTTCCTTTGTTCACTGGGTCAACCTATTGCACTTAATTTTTGCTGGACTGTTTTGATTTTGCTTACGGGTGTCTAGGTATATGTGTGCATTCAGTTATACATTCTGTTGTCATAAACCTCTGCCTCTACACTGGGCTTTTGCAGTTCTGTGGAGTTTTCCTTCCCCCCCTTTTTTCTTTTTTCTTCCATTTTTGTCAAATTTTAATTTTTAAAACCTATTATAATTTTTCTACATTTATTCCTTCGTTTGCCTTTCCTACTGTTCTTTTTCCCTTGCAGTTAATCTTTTCAGTTCAGTTCAGCTCAGTCGCTCAGTCGTGTCCGACTCTTTGAGACCCCATGAATCACAGTATGCCAGGCCTCCCTGTCCATCACCAACTCCCGGAGTTCACTCAAATTCATGTCCACAGAGTCGGTGATGCCATCCAGCCATCTCATTCTCTGTCGTCTCCGTCTCCTCCTGCCCCCAATCCCTCCCAGCATCAGAGTCTTTTCCAGTGAGTCAACTCGTCGCATGAGGTGGCCAAAGTATTGGAATTTCATTAATCTTTAATGTATATAAATCTTCTACATCTACCTCTATTTAACTTTGCATATCTATTCTTTCTTTCTTTTCTTTCCTTTCCTCTCAACGTATTTGTTGATTTTGTTTTCTTTGGTTTATTCCCCACTTGGCACCTTGCTTTAGTTTTGTTTTCCCAGTTTGAACTGAAGTTAATTTTGTTCTTAACTAGTAAGTATAATTTTTGATTTCCTTTGTTCACCAGATCAATCTACTGTACTTTATTTTTGTTGGTCTGTTTTCACTTTGCTCATGGGTGTATATATATATATATATATATATATATATATATATATATATATATGTATATTCTGTTATTTTAACTACTATTTGTCTGATTTTGTACTGTCATTGTCTAGGGTTCATCTTTGGTTTCTCATTTTTGGATATTTGTTTTACTCTCCCTTAATGCCATAACAAACCACTTGTGGAATCTTTGTTCCTGACCAAAGATAAAACCCTGAGCCTTTGGAGTGGGAGCAGTGACTCCAAGACCCTAGACTACCAGAGAACTAACCCTAGGGGGTATCAAGTAGTGAGAACTCACACAAAGGAAACCATTTGAATACAAGACTTAGTATCACCCAACCACCAGTAGCACCCTGTGCATGAAACCTTATCTAAACAATAAACAAAACAAAAATACAAACTCAATCATCAGCAGACATGCTTACCACCTCACTCAGCCTTGTCTATCAGAGGAAAAACAAACACACAAACAAAAACTCAGCACAAATCTCACCCTATACGAAGCCCACACAAACCACTGGATCAACCTTAGGAGGGCAGAAGCCTAAAGGAAGAAAGAATTCAATTTCTTCAAGGAAAGAATTCAACTTCTTATAGGAATGAATTCAACTGCACGAATGAAGGAACATATTAGAAACACAGAAGTCCAAATAAATGAAGAGGAAATAGGAAAATTACCTGAAAAAGAGTTCAGAATAATGATAGTAAAAATGATCAAAAACTTTGAAAACAAAATGGAGAAAATGCAAGAATCAATTAACAAAGACCTAGAAGAATTAAAGAATAAGCATACAGAGACAAACAACACAAATACTGAAATTAAAAATACTCTAGAAGGATCAATAGCTGAATATCTGAAGCAGAAGAATGAATCAGTGAACTGGAAGATAAAATGGGGAAATAACATCTGAAGAGCAGAATAAAGTAAAAAAGAATGGAAAGAGCTGAGGACAGTCTCAGAGAACCATGGGAACATATCAAACACACCAATATTAGAACTATAGGGGTCCCAGAAGAAGAAGAGAAAGAGAAAGGGTATGAGAAAATTTTTGAAGAGATTATAGTTGAAAATTTCCCCAACATAGAAAGGGAAATAGCCAATCAAGTCCAAGAGGCTCAAAGAGTCCCATATAGGATAAGCCCAAGGAGAAACACACCAGGACACATACTAATCAAACTAACAAAGACTACACACAAAGAAAGAATATTAAAAGCAGCAAGGGAGAAGCAGCAAGTAACATACAAGGGAAACCCCATATGCTTAACAGCTGATCTCTCAGCAGAAATTCTGCAGGCCAGAAGGGAATGGCAGGGTATATTTAAAGTACTGAAAGGGAAAATCTACAACCAAGATTACTGTACCCAGGAAGGATCTCGTTCACAATTGATGGAGAAATAAAAAACTTTTCAGACAAGCAAAATTAAGAGAATTCAGTATCACCAAACCAGGTTTACAACAAATGTTAAATGTAGCTATATAGTCAAGAAAAACAACAGAAGAAAAAAGATCTACAAAATCAACCTCAAACAATTAGAAAATGGCAATAGGAACATATTTACCAATGATTACTTTAAATGTAAATGGATTAAAGGCTCCAACCAAAAGACACAGACTGGCTGAATGGATACAAAAATGAGACCCATATATATGCTGTCTACAAGAAACCCACTTCAGACCTAAAGACACATAGACTGAAGGTGAGAGGATGGAAAAACACATTCCATGCGAATAGGACTCAAAAGAAACCTGGAGTAACAATCCTCATATCAGACAAAATAGACCATAAAGTAAAGAAGATTACAAGAGATAAGGAAGGACACTATATAATGATCAAGGGATCAATCAAAGAGGAAGACATAACAATTGTAAATATCTGTGCTTCCAACAAAGGATCACCTCAATACATAAGACAAACACTAACAGATATAAAAGGAGAAATTGACAGTAACACAATAATAGTAGGAGACTTTAACACTCCATTTACACCAATGGACAGATCATCAAAACAGAAAATCAATAAGGAAACACAAGTCTTAAATGATACATTAGATGAGATGGATCTCATTGATATCTTTAGGACATTTCATCCAAACGCAGAATATACCTTCTTCTCAAGTACACATGGAACATTCCGCAGGATAGACCACACCTTGGGTCACAAATCAAACCTAAGTAAATTTAAGAAAATTGAAATTGTATCAAGCATATTCTCCAACCACAATGCCATGAGACTAGATATCAATTATGAGGAAAAAAAAAACTGCAAGAAATACAAACACATGGAAATTAAACAACACGTTTTAAAATAACCAACAGGTTACTGAAGAAGTAAAAATGGAAATCAAAAAATTTCTAGAAACAAATGACAACAAAAACACAATAACTCAAAACCTACGGGATGCAGCAAAAGCAGTTCTAAGAGGGACATTTATAGCAATATAATACTACCTCAAGATACAAGAAAAGCATCAACTGGACAACCTAACTTTACACCTAAAGCAACTGGGAAAAGAAGAAGAAAAATAACCCAAAATTGCTAGAAGGAAAGAAATAATAAAGATCCAAGCAGAAATAAATGAAAAAGAAATGAAAGAAACAATAATAAAGATTAATAAAACTAAAAGATGTTTTTTGAGAAGATAAAATTGACAAAACCTGAGCCAGACTCATTAAGAAAGAGAGAAGAAACAAATCAAAACAATTAGAAATGAAAAAGGAGAGGTTACAACAGACAGTGCAGAAATACAAAGGATTATAAGAGACTATTATGAACAACTATATGGCAATAAAATAGATAACCTGGAAGAAATGGACAGATTCTTAGAAAGGTTCAATCTTCCAAGACTGAACCAGGAAGAAATAGAAACTATGATCAACCCAATTGCAAGCACTGAAATTGAAGCTGTGATCAAAAATCTCCCCTACCCACCCCCCCACCCCCCCAAAAAACAAACAAAAGCCCAGGACCAGATGGCTTCGCAGGAGAATTCTATCGAACATTTAGAGACGAGTTAATGTCTATGCTTCGAAAATTCTTTCAAAAACTTGCAGAGGAAGAAATAATTCCAAACTCATTCTATGAGGCCACCATCACCCTGATACCAAAACCAAAGACAGCACAGAAAAAGAAAACTACAGGCCAATACCACTGATGAACACAGAAGCAAAATCCCTCAGCAAAATTTCTAGCAAATAGAATTTAACAACACATCAAAAGCTCATACACCATGATCAAGTTGGCTTTATTCCAGGGACTCAAGGATTCTTCAATATATGGAAATTAATCGATGTGATTCACCATATTAACAAATTGAAAGGTAAAAACCATATGATCATCACAATGGATACAGAAAAAGCTTTCGACAAAATTCAGTACCCATTTATGATTAAAACTCTTCAAAAAACTGGCAAAGAAGTAACCTACATCAGCATAGTAAAGGCCATATATAATAAGCCTACAGGAAACACTATTCTCAATGGTGAAAAACTGAAAGCATTCCCCTTAAGATCAGGAACAAGACAAGGGTGTCTACTTTCACCACTATTATTCAACATAATTCTGGAAGTCCTGGCTATAGCAATCAGAGAAGAAAAAGAAATAAAAGGAATCCAGATCAGAAAAGAAGAGGTAAAGCTCTCACTATTTGCAGATGACATGATACTGTACATAGAAAACCCTAAAGATAGTATCAGAAAATTACTAGAGCTAATTGGTGAATTTTGCAAAGTTGCAAGATACAAAATCAATACACAGAAATCGCTTGCATTTCTATATATTAGCAATGAAAAATCAGAAAGAGAAATTAAGGAATCAATCCCATTCGCCATTGCAACAAAAAGATTTAAAATATCTAGGAATGAAATTACCTAAGGAGGCAAAAGAACTGTACACAGAAAATTATAAGACACTAATTTAAGAAATCAAAGATGACATAAACAGATTGAGAGATACTCCATGTTCCTGGGTAGGAAGAATCAATATTGTGAAATGAATATACTACCAAATGCAATCTATAGATTTAATGCAATCCATATCAAACTACCAATGGCATTTTTCACAGAACTAGAACAAGAAATTTCACAATTCATATGGAAACAAAAAAACCCCTGAATACCCAAAGCCATCTTGAGAAAGAAGAATGGAGCTGGAGGAATCAACCTTCCTGACTTCAGATTACAAAGCTACAGTCCTCAAGACAGTATGGTACTGACACAAAAACATAAGTATAGGCCAATGGAACAAGATAGAAAGCCCAGAAATAAACCCATGCACCTATGAGTACCTTTTTTTGACAAAGGAGGCAAGAATATACAATGGAGCACAGATGGCCTCTTCAAGTGGTGTTGGGAAAACTGGACAGCTACATGTAAAAGAATGAAATGAGAACACTTCTTAACACCATACACAAAGATAAACTCAAAATGGGTTAAAGACCTAAATGTAAGACCAGAAACTATAAAACTCTTAGAGGAAAACAAAGGTAAAACACTCGACATAAAGCAACATCCTCTGTGACTCACCTCCTAGAGTAATGGAAATATAAACAAAAGTAAACAAATAGGACCTGATTAAATGTAAAAACTTTTGCACAACAAAGGAATCTATAAACAAGGTAAAAAGACAACCCTTGGAATTGGAGAAAATAATAGCAATGGAAACAACTGAGAAAAGATTAATTTCCAAAATATACAGGCAGCTCATACAACTCAATACCAGAAAAACAAACAACCCAATCAAAAAGGTGGAAAAAGACCTAAAGAGATTTTCCCCCAAAGAAGACATACAGATAGACAACAAACACATGAAAAGATTCTCAACATCACTCATTATAAGAGAACTGGAAATCAAAACTACAATGAAGTATCACCTCACACCGGTCAGAATGCCCATCAACAAAAAGTCTACAAACAATAAATGCTGGAGAAGTTGTGAAGAAAAGGGAACGCTCTTGTACTATTGGTGGGATTGTAAATTGATACAGACACGATGTATGGAAGATGTATGGGATTCCTGAAAAAGCTACGCAAAAACCACCATATGACCCAGCAATCCCACTCCTAGGCATTACAGAAAACAGCAAAATTCTGTAAAGCAATTATCCTTCAATAAATAATTAACTTAAAAAAAGACAATATATATGAAGCATTGAGGCAAATCTGGTAAATAATAGGTGCTCAATAAATTCCAGCTTTTTTTTAATAAAAAAAATGTAAAGATCATTCAGTTCATTTCAGTTCAGTCGCTCAGTCGTGTCTGACTCTTTGCAACCCCATGAATCACAGCACTCCAGGCCTCCCTGTCCATCACCAACTCCCGGAGTTCACTCAAACTCATGTCCACAGAGTCGGTGATGCCATCCAGCCATCTCATTGTCTGTCGTCCCCTTCTCCTCCAGCCCCAATCCCTCCCAGCATCAGAGTCTTTTCCATAGAGTCAACTCGTTGGATGAAGTGGCCAAAGTATTGGAGTTTCAGCTTTAGCATCAGTCCTTCCAATGAACACCCAGGATTGAGCTCCTTTAGAATGGACTGGTTGGATCTCCTTGCAGTCCAAGGGACTCTCAAAAGTCTTCTCCAGCACCACAGTTCAAAAGCATCAATTCTTCGGCGATCAGCTTTCTTCGCAGTCCAACTCTCACATTCATACATGAACACTTGAAAAACCATAGCCTTAACTAGATGGACCTTTGTTGGCAAAGTAATGTCTCTGCTTTTTAATATACTATCTAGGTTGATCATAAAGCTGAAACTCCAATACTTTGGCTACCCCATGCGATGAGCTGACTCACTGGAAAAGACTCTGATGCTGGGAAAGGTTGGGGGTGGGAGGAGAAGGGGACGACAGAGAATGAGATGGCTGGATGGCATCACCGACTTGATGGACATGAGTTTGAGTGAACTCCGGGAGTTGGTGATGGACAGGGAGGCCTGGCGTGCTGTGATTCATGGGGTCACAAAGAGTCAGACACGACTCAGTGACTGAACTGAACTGAAGTTGATCATAGCTTTCCTTCCAAGGAGTAAGCGTCTTTTAATTTCATGGCTGCAATCCGCATCCACAGTGATTTTGGAGCCCCCCAAAAATAAAGTCTGACACTGTTTCCACTGTTTCCCCATCTATTTCCCATGAAGTGATGAGACCACATGCCATGATCTTCGTTTTCTGAATGTTGAGCTTCAAGTTAACCTTTTCACTCTCCCTTTTCACTTTCATCAAGAGGCTTTTGAGTTCCTCTTCACTTTCTGCCATAAGGGTGGTTTCATCTGCATATCTGAGGTTATTGATATTTCTCCCAGCAGTCTTGATTCCAGCTTGTGCTTCTTCCAGCCCAGAGTTCTTCATGATGTACTCTGTGTATAAGTTAAATAAGCAGGGTGACAATATACAGCCTTGACGTACTCCTTTTCCTATTTGGAACCAGTCTGTTGTTCCATGTCCATCCTGACCTGCATACAGGTTTCTCAAGAGGCAAGTCAGGTGGTCTGGTATTCCCATCTCTTTCAAAATTTTCCACAGTTTATTGTGATCCACACAGTCAAAGGCTTTGGCATAGTCAATGAAGCAGAAATAGATGTTTTTCTGGAACTCTCTTGCTTTCTCCATGATCCAGCGGATGTTGGCAATTTGATCTCTGGTGCCTCTGCCTTTTCTAACGCATTAGTTTTTATATAAATAGGAATTTCTAACTGCATCTGCAAGTTGCCAAAATGCCATAAAAAGAAGGAAATGACATGTGCACATTTGCCTTTCTATTTGCAAATATCAGTCAAAAATATTTATCAGTTTCCAACTGTTTCAAAGAACTATAGTGTATAAAGTGCTAGTTATTAAAAGTTATGATTCATGTTCTCAAAATTTGTTAGTCTCAAAGCATCTTGAAAATATTACTTGGTAAAACAGTATTTCCACAGGAACATAATAGCATCAATATAAAAATTCAAAAAGTTAAAATTCTATTACTGAACATGTGTCTTCTAGGACCCTGAGTCTGGGGGGGGGGGTGAATCATCAGGACTAATAACATTTTAATTTACATAAGAAAAATCATGGAATTCAAATGTCAACCACAAAATCCTAAAATCAACTTTCTATGTTGTGTATATTCCAGGGATCTCACCAGATGGGAATCTAAATTTAATTCTCTATTCCACCTGATCAATCATTAAAAGATAAAAATGAATTTATAAAATTTTCTTTGCAATCAAAATTATTTTGAGTAAAGTGTGCCAGTGTTTATTTTTTCTTTTCTTAGATATATTTCCTTTAGGATGGACTTAAATGTTAATGACTAACTCTCAAAAGAGAAATTTATACTTTTTCTAAATTATCAATTAGTCTCTGACCATAATATGAAAATTTTATATCATTTTTTTTCATCTTTTTCCAGTGTTTTCTCAAATGTTTACATCTCAATGAGGATTGCTTTGGCCATGCTATTTAAAGTTCTTGGCCCTCTTCATCACTTTTACTTAGCTTTCCTTTTTCTTTCCATTATTATTACATTTCAATATGTAGTATATTTTTCTTATTTATTATATATATTGCTTCTTGTTCATCTCCCTCTGGAGAATATAAGCATCTTGAATTTGTTCTGGGCAGTGATTTTTTTTTTTTTTTCTAATATAAGCATCTTGGAATTGGTCGGGGTAGCAAAAGCAAAAGTAAGCAAATAGGATTGTGTCAAACGAACAAGCTTCTGCACAGTAAAGGGAACAATCAATAAGCAACAGAATGAATAAGCATGGAAAAAAAAATTGCAAACCATGTATCTGAAGAGAAGTTAATACCCCAAAAATACAAGGGACTCATAGAACTCAATCAGTTCAGTTCAGTTCAGTTCAGTTGCTCAGTCGTGTCCGACTCTTTGCGACCCCATGAATCACAGCACGCCAGCCCTCCCTGTCCATCACCAACTCCCGGAATTCACTCAAACTCATGTCCATCGAGTCAGTGATGTCATCCAGCCATCTCATTCTCTGTCGTCCCCATCTCCTTCGCCCCCAATCCTCCCAGCATCAGAGTCTTTTCCAGTGAGTCAACTCGTCGCATGAGGTGGCCAAAGTATTGCAGTTTCAGCTTTAGCATCAGTCCTTCCAATGAACACCCTGGATTGATCTTCTTTAGAATGGACTGGATGGATCTTCTTGAAGTCCAAGGGACTCTCAAGAGTCTTCTCCAGCACCACAGTTCTAAAGCATCAATTCTTCGGTGATCAGCTTTCTTCACAGTCCAACTCTCACTGGAAAAACCATAGCCTTGACTAGAGGGACCTTTGTTGGCAAAGTAATGTTTCTGCTTTTAATATACTATCTAGGTTGGTCTTAACTTTCCTTCCAAGGAGTAAGCATCTTTTAATTTCATGGCTGCAATCAGCATCTGCAGTGATTTTGGAGCACAAAAATATAAGGTCTGACACTGTTTCCACTGATTCCCCATCTATTTGCCATGAAGTGACAAGACCAGATGCCATGATCTTTGTTTGTTGAATGTTGAGCTTCAAGCCAACCTTTTCACTCTCCTCTTTCACCTTCATTTAGAGGCTTTTTAGTTCCTCTTCACTTTCTGCCATAAGGGTGGTGTCATCTGCATATCTGAGGTTATTGATATTTCTCCCAGCAATCTTGATTCCAGCTTGTGCTTCTTCCAGTCCAGCGTTCCTCATGATGTACTCTGCATGTAAGTTAAATAAGCAGAGTGACAATATACAACTTTGAAGTATTCCTTTTCCTATTTGGAACCAGTCTGTTGTTCCATGTCCAGTTCTAACTGTTGCTTCCTGATCTGCATACAGGTTTCTCAAGAGGCAGGTCAGGCGGTCTGGTATTCCAATCTCATTCAGAATTTTCCACAGTTTATTGTGATCCACACAGTCAAAGGCTTTGGCATAGTCAATGAAGCAGAAATAGATGGTTTTCTGAAACTCTCTTGCTTTCTCCATGATCCAGCGGATGTTGGCAATTTGATCTCTGGTGCCTCTGCCTTTGCTAAAACCTGCCTGAACATCTGGGAATTCACGGTTCACGTATTGCTGAAGCCTGGCTTGGAGAATTTTGAGCATGACTTTACGAGCATGTGAGATGAGTGCAATTGTGCGGTAGTTTGAGCATTCTTTGGCATTGCCTTTCTTTGGGATTGGAATGAAGACTGACCTTTTCCAGTCCTGTGGCCACTGCTGAGTTTTCCATATTTCCTGGCATATTGAGTGCAGCACTTTCACAGCATCATCTTTCAAGATTTGAAATAGCTCAACTGGAATTCCATCACCTCCACTAGCTTTGTTTTTAGTGATGCTTTCTAAGGCCCACTTGACTTCACATTCCAAGATGTCTGGCTCTAGGTGAGTGTCACGCCATCGTGAATATCTTGCTCATGAAGATCGTTTTTGTACAGTTCTTCTGTGTATTCTTGCCACCTCTTCTTAATATCTTCTGCTTCTGTTAGGTCCATACCATTTCTGTCCTTTATCAAGTCCATCTTTGCATGAAATATTCCCTTGGTATCTCTAATTTTCTTGAAGAGATCTCTTGTTTTTCCTAGTCTGTTGTTTTCCTCTATTTCTTTCCATTGATCTCTGAGGAAGGCTTTCTTATCTCTCCTTGCTATTCTTTGGAACTCTGCATTCAGATACTTATATCTTTCCTTTTCTCCTTTGCTTTTCGCTTCTCTTCTTTTCACAGTTATTTGTAAGGCCTCCTCAGACAGCCATTTTCCTTTTTTGTATTTCTTTTCCATGGGGATGATCTTGATCCCTGTCTCCTGTACAATGTCATGAACCTCCGTCCAGAGTTCATCAGGCACTCTATCTATCAGATCTAGTCCCTTAAATCTATTCCTCACTTCCACTGTATAATCATAAGGGATTTGATTTAGGTCATATCTGAATGGTCTAGTGGTTTTCCCTACTTTCTTCAATTGAAGTCTGAATTTGGCAATAAGGAGTTCATGCTCTGAGCCACAGTCAGCTCCTGGTCTTGTTTTTGCTGACTGTATAGAGCTTCTCCATCTTTGCCTGCAAAGAATATAATCAATCTGATTTCGGTGTTGGCCATCTGGTGATGCCCCTGTGTAAAGTCTTCTCTTGTGTTGGTGGAAGAGGGTGTTTGCTATGACCAGTGTGTTCTCTTGGCCAAACTCTCTTAGCCCTTGCCATGATTCATTCCGTGCTCCAAAGCCAAATTTGCCTGTTACTCCAGGTGTTTCTTGACTTCCTACTTTTGCATTCCAGTCCTCTATAATGCAAAGGACATCTTTTTGGCATGATAATTCTAAAAGGCCTTGTAGGTCTTCATAGAACCATTCAACTTTGGCTTCTTCAGCATTACTGGTTGCGGCATAGGCTTGGATTACTGTAATATAGAATTGTTTGCCTTGGAAACGAACAGAAATCATTCTGTCATTTTTAAGATTGCATCCAAGTACTTCCTTTTGTACTCTTTTGTTGACCATGATGGGTACTCCACTTCTTCTAAGGGATTCCTGCTCACAGTAGTAGATATAATGGTCATCTGAGTTAAATTCATCCATTTCAGTCCATTTTAGTTCACCGATTCCTAGAATGTCTATGTTCACTCTTGCCATCTCCTGTTTGACCACTTCCAATTTGCCTTGATTCATGGACCTAACATTCCATGTTCCTATGCAATATTACTCTTTACTGCATCGGAACTTGCTTCTATCACCAGTCACATCCACAACTGGGTATTGGTTTTGCTTTGGCTCCATCCCTTCATTCTTTCTGGAGTTATTTCTCCACTGATCTCCAGTAACATACTGGGCACCTACAGACCTGGGGAATTCCTCATTCACTATCCTATCATTTTGCCTTTTGATACTGTTCATGGGGTTCTCAAGGCAAGTATACTGATGTGGTTTGCCATTCCCTTCTCCAGTGGACCACATTCTGTCAGACCTCTCCACCATGTCCTGCCCGTCTTGGGTGGCCCCACGTGGCATGGCTTAGTTTCATTGAATTAGACAGGGCTGTGGTCCATGTGATCAGATCCACTAGTTTCCTGTGATTATGATTCCAGTGTGTCTGCCCTCTGATGCCCCCTTGCTATACGTACCGTCTTATTTGGGTTTCTCTTACCTTGGTCATGGGATATCTCTTCACAGCTGCTCCAGCAAAGCGCAGCTGCTGCACCTTACCTTGGACGAGGGGTATCTCCTGAAGGCTGCCCCTCCTGACCTTGAACGTGGAGTAGCTCCTCTCGGCCCTCATGTACCCGTGCAGCCACCACCTCTTGGACATGGGGCAACTTCTCTCGGCAGCCGCCCCTGATCTCTCGCGTGGGGTAGCTCCTCTCAGCCACACTTCTGTCCGTGGACGGTTGCGCCCCGGCGTCTCGTGTCTGCCCTGCCAGAACCGGTATAACTCAATAGAAAGCAGCAAACAAACAAAAACCCAACAAAACAAAATGAAACCCAAATCCCAAATAAACTGATTGAAAAATGGGCAAAGAATCTGAATAAATATTTTCAAAAGAAAAAGATATAGAAATGGTCAATAGGTATATGAAAAAGTGCTTGTCAAAAATCATCAGGAAAATGTAAATTAAAACCACAGTATTACCTCATATTTGTTAGAATGGCTTTCTCAAAAAGACAAGTGATTACAACTATTCATGGGAATGTGGAAAAGAGGAAATCCTGTGCACTGTGGGTGAGAATACAAATAGATACAAACATTATGGAAAACAATATAGAAATCTTCAAAAAATAAAAAATAAACTTCTCAGCTGATATCGAAATCTCACTTTTGGTTACATATTCAAAGGAAATTAAATCAGGATCTTGGAGAGATATCTGCATTCCCATGTTTATTGTAGAATTACTCAAAATAACCAAGACATGAAAACAACGTAATAGTCCACAGATGAATGGAAACATATACACAGATTGGCATATTATTCAATCTTAAAAACAGTGAAATCCTGACATTTGGAAAACATTATGCTAAGTGAAGTAAGCCGGGCAAAGAAAGCCAGACACAGATCACTTCATGATCTCACTTTTATGTGGAATCTAAAATGGCCAAAATCATAAAAGCGGACAGTAGAATGGAGGCTGCCATGGGCTCGAGTGGTGAGAGGGAAGTGGGGAGATGTTGATCAAAGAGTTTCAAGTTTCACTTATACAAGATAATCATCTTGTTCTGGAGATCTAATGTATCAGTGTGACTGTGATTAACAATACTATATTGTATGCAATCATCCCTCATTGATACTCATGGGAAATTGGTTCTAAAATCTCCAGCAGTTACCAAAATCTGTGGATCCTCAAGTCCTTTTTATAAAATGGCATAGCACAGTGATCCCTGGACAACATGGGTCTGAACGGTACAGGCCCACGTATGTCTGGATATGTTTGAATAAATATGTAGACTAGTACTACATAATCTGCAGTTGGTTGAGTCTGTGGATTGAAACCGTGGATATGGAGAACCAATTATAAAGTTATACACAGATATTTGACTATATATGTGTGGGGTATTCGTATTCTGTAAACCTCTCATTGTCCAAGGATCGACTATATTTCCATATAACCTAGGCAACATCCTCTGGTATACATTAAATCATCTCTAGATTACTTATACAACTTTGCTGTTGTTGCTCAGTCACTCAGTTGCGTCCAACTCTTTGCAACCCCATAGACAGCAGCATGCCAGACTTCCCTGTCCTTCACCATCTGCTGGAGCTTGCTCAAACTTATGTCCATTGAGTTGGTGATGCCATCCAACCATCTTGTCCTCTGTCATCCCCTTCTTCTGCCTTCAGTCTTTTTCAACATCAGGGTTTTTCCAGTGAGTCATGTCTTCGCATCTGGAGGCCAAAGTATAGGAGCTTCAGCTTCAGCATCAGTCCTTCCAATGAGTATTCAAGGTTGATTTCCTTTAGGATTGACTGGTTTTATATTCTTGCTGCCCAAGGGCCTCTCAAAAGTCTTTTCCAACATCAGTTTTTCAGTGCTCAGCCTTCGTTATGGTCCAACTCTTACATTCATACATGACTACCAGAAAAACCATAGTTTTGACTATCAGTTCAGTTCAGCTCAGTTCAGTTCAGTTGCTCAGTCGTGTCCGACTCTCCGCGACCCCATAAATCACAGCATGCCAGACCTCCCTGTCCATCACCAACTCCCGGAGTTCACTCAAACACATGTCCACAGAGCCGGTGATGGACATTTAATACACTATCTATATTTGTCATAGCTTTTCTTCCAATGAGCAAGTGTGTTTTGATTTCATGGCTGCAGTCACCATCTGCAGTGATTTTGGAGCCCAAGAAAATAATGCATGTCACTGTTTCCATTGTTTCCCCATCTATTTGCCATGAAGTGATGGGACCGGATGCCATGATCTTAGTTTTTTGAATGTTGAGTTTTGAGCTTTTTCACTTTCCTCTTTCACCTTTAGCAAGAGGTTCTTTAGTTGCTCTTCACTTTCTGCCATAACGGTAGTGTCATCTTCATATCTGAAGTTATTGATATTTACCTGGAAATCTTGATTTCAGCTTGTGCTTTGTCCAGCTCAGCATTTCTCATGATGTACTCTGCTGCTGCTGCTACTCTACATATAAGTTAAATAATCAGTGTGAAAATATATAACCTTGATGTATTCCTTTCCCAGTTTTGAACTAGTCTGTTTCATGTCCAGTTTTAACTGTTGCTTCTTAACCTGCATACACATTTCTCAGAAGAGAGGTAAGGTGGTCTGGTATTCCCATCTCTTGAAGAAATTTTTTGCCATTTGTTGTGTGATCCAGACAGTCAAACACTTTAGGGTAGTCAATGAAGCAGAAGTAGATGTTTTTCTGGAATTCTCTAACTCTTTCTATGATCTAGTGGCTGTTGGCAATTTAATCTCTGGTCTGTCTGCCTTTTCTAAATCCAGCTTGAATATCTGGAAGTTCTCAGTTCATATACTGTTGAAGCCTAGCTTGGAGGATTTTGAGCATTACTTTGCTAGCATGTGAAATGCGTGTAATTTGAAACGCTGTAGTTTGAGCATTCTTTGGCATTGCCTTTCTTTGGGATTGGAATGAAAACTGACCTTTTCCAGTCCTGTGGCCACTGCTGAGGGTTCCATATTTGCTGGCATATTGAATACAGCACTTTAACAACATCATCTTTTAGGATTTGAAATAGCTCAGCCAGAATTCCTTTACCTCCACTAGTTGTTTTTGAAATGATGCTTCCTAAGGCCCACTTGACTGCACTCCCAGCATGTCTAGTTCTAGGTGAGTGATCACACCATTATGGTTATCAGGGACATTAAGATCTTTTTTGTATGGTTCTTCTGTGTATTCTTGCCACCTCTTATTAATATATTCTACTTCTGTTAGGTCCATACCATTTCTGTCCTTTATTGTGCCCATTGTTGCATAAAATGTTTCCTTGTTATCTCTAATTTTCTTGAAGAAATCTCTAGTTTTTCGCATTCTATTAATTTCCTCTATTTCTTTACATTGTCCTTAGGAAGGCTTTCTTATCTCTCTTGCTTTTCTTTGGAACTCTTCCTTTTCTGCTTTGTCTTTTCTCAGCTATTTTTAAGTCCTTCTCAGACAGCCATTTTGCCTAAATGCCATGTAACTATTTGTAATACAATGTAAATAGTATGTGAATAGTTACTTGTGCACAGCAAATAGAAGTTTTTCTCTATGGAACTTTCCAGTATTTTTTTTTTTTTTTAGTATTTTTTTTGTAGTCCATTGAGTCACAGATGTGAAACCTGTGGATTTAGAGGGCTGACTACATTTGAAATTTCTTAAGATGGTGGATGTTAAGTGTTCTTATAATACAAAAAGCAAAGAAGAAAGAAAATAATAACCATTAGAGGAGATAGATAGTTAGCTTGTGAAAATTATTTCACAATTTATAAATATATCAAAATATTAAATTTATACCTTAAGTTTATAATATTTCTACTAGTCAAAAAAATAGAGTCTAATTCCCGGTTGAAAATCTAGTTCAGTTCAGTTCAATTCAGTTGCTCAGTCGTGTCCGACTCTTTGCGATCCCATGAATCACAGCACGCCAGGCCTCCCTGTCCATCACCAACTCCTGGAGTTCACTCAAACTCATATCCAAAGTGTCGGTGATGCCATCCAGCCATCTCATTCTCTGTCGTCCCCTTCTCCTCCCGCCCCCAATCCCTCCAAGCATCAGAGTCTTTTCCAGTGAGTCAACTCATCGCATGAGGTGGCCAAAATATTAGAGTTTCAGCTTTAACATCAGTCCTTCCAATGAACACCCAGGATTGATCTCCTCTAGAATGGACTGGTTGGATTTCCTTGCAGTCCAAGGGACTCTCCAGAGTCTTCTCCAGCACCACAGTTCAAAAGCATCAATTCTTTGGCGATCAGCTTTCTTCACAGTCCAACTCTCACATCCATACATGACCACTGGAAAAACTATAGCCTTGACTAGACGGACCTTGGTTGGCAAAGTAATGTCTCTGCTTTTCAATATGCTATCTAGGTTGGTCATAACTTTCCTTGCAAGGAGTAAGCGTCTTTTAATTTCATGGCTGCAATCAGCATCCACAGTGATTTTGGAGCCCCCAAAAATAAAGTATGACACTGTTTCCGCTGTTTCCCCATCTATTTCCCATGAAGTGATGGGACCAGATGCCATGATGTTCGTTTTCTGAATGTTGAGCTTCAAGCCAACCTTTTCACTCTCCTCTTTCACTTTCATCAAGAGGCTTTTGAGTTCCTCTTCACTTTCTGCCATAAGGGTGGTGTCATCTGCATATCTGAGGTTATTGATATTTCTCCCAGCAATCTTGATTCCAGCTTGTGCTTCTTCCAGCCCAGCGTTCCTCATGATGTATTCTGCATATAAGTTAAATAAACAAGGTGACAATATACAGCCTTGACGTACTCCTTTTCCTATTTGGAACCAGTCTGTTGTCCCATGTCCAGTTCTGACTGTTGCTTCCTGACCTGCATACAGGTTTCTCAAGAGGCAGGTCAGGTGGTCTGGTATTCCCATCTCTTTCAAAATTTTCCACAGTTTATTGTGATCCACATAGTTAGTCCAGCTGAATTTCCACTGTGTAATCTGATAGCAAACACCCTCTTCCAACGACACAAGAGAAGACTCTACACATGGACATCACCAGATGGTCAACACCGAAATCAGATTGATTATATTCTTTGCAACCAAAGATGGAGAAGCTGTATACAGTTAGCGAAAACAAGACCAGGAGCTGACTGTGGCTCAGATCATGAACTCCTTATTGCGAAGTTCAGACTTAAATTGAAGAAAGTAGGGAAAACCACTAGACCATTCAGATATGACCTCAGTCAAATCCCTTATGATTATGCAGTGGAAGTGAGAAATAGATTTAAGGGACTAGATCTGATTGATAGAGTGCCTGATGAACTCTGGACGGAGGTTCGTGACATTGTACAGGAGACAGGGACCAAGACCATCCCCATGGAAAAGAAATGCAAAAGAGCGAAATGGCTGTCTGAGGAGGCCTTACAAATAGCTGTGAAAAGAAGAGAGGCGAAAAGCAAAGGAGAAAAGGAAAGATATAAGCATCTGAATGCAGAGTTCCAAAGAATAGCAAGGAGAGATAAGAAAACCTTCCTCAGTGATCAATGCAAAGAAATAGAGGAAAACAACAGAATGGGAAAAACAAGAGACCTCTTCAAGAAAATTAGAGATTCCAAGGGAACTTTTCATGCAAAGATGGGCTCGATAAAGGACAGAAATGGTATGGACCTAACAGAAGCAGAAGATATTAAGAAGAGGTGGCAAGAATACACAGAAGAACTGTACAAAAAAGATCTTCACGACCAAGATAGTCACGATAATGTGATCACTGACCTAGAGCCAGACATCTTGGAGTGTGAAGTCAAGTGGGCCTTAGAAAGCATCACTAGGAACAAAGCTAGTGGAGGTGATGGAATTCCAGTTGAGCTATTTCAAGTCTTGAAAGATGATGCTGTGAAAGTGCTGCACTCTATATGCCAGCAGATTTGGAAAACTCAGCAGTGGCCACAGGACTGGAAGAGGTCAGTTTTCATTCCAATCCCAAAGAAAGGCAATGCCAAAGAATGCTCAAACTACCGCACAATTGCACTCATCTCACATGCTCGTAAAGTCATGCTCAAAATTCTCCAAGCCAGGCTTCAGCAGTATGTAAACCGTGAACTCCCAGATGTTCAAGCAGGTTTTAGAAAAGGCAGAGGCACCAGAGATCAAATTGCCAACATCCGCTGGATCATGGAGAAAGCAAGAGAGTTTCAGAAAAACATCTATTTCTGCTTCATTGACTATGCCAAAGCCTTTGACTGTGTGGATCACAATAAACTGTGGAACATTCTGAAAGAGATGGGAATCCCAGACCACCTGACCTGCCTCTTGAGAAACCTGTATGCAGGTCAGGAGGCAACAGTTAGAACCAGTCATGGAACAACAGACTGGTTCCAAATAGGAAAAGGTGTACGTCAAGGTTGTATATTGTCACCTTGCTTATTTAACTTATATGCAGAGTACATCATGAGGAACGCTGGGCTGGAAGAAGCACAAGCTGGAATCAAGATTGCTGGGAGAAATATCAATAACCTCAGATATGCAGATGACACTACCCTTATGGCAGAAAGTGAAGAGGAACTCAAAAGCCTCTTGATGAAAGTGAAAGAGGAGAGTGAAAAGGTTGGCTTGAAGCTCAACATTCAGAAAACAAAGATCATGGCATCTGGTCCCATCACTTCATGGGAAATTGATGGAAAAACAGTGGAAACAGTGTCAGACTTTATTTTTGGGGGCTCCAAAATCACTGCAGATGCTGATTGCAGCCATGAAATTAAAAGACGCTTGCTCCTTGGAAGGAAAGTTATGACCAACCTTGATAGTATATTAAAAAGCAGAGACATTACTTTGCCGACCAAGGTCCGTCTAGTCAAGGCAATGGTTTTTCCCGTGGTCATGTATGGATGTGAGAGTTGGACTGTGAAGAAAGCTGATCGCCGAAGAATCGATGCTTTTGAACTGTGGTGTTGGAGAAGACTCTTGAGAGTCCCTTATACTGCAAGGAGATCCAACCAGTCCATTCTAAAGGAGATCAATCCTGGATGTTCATTGGAGGGACTGATGCTAAAGCTGAAACTCCAATACTTTGGCCACCTCATGAGACGAGTTGACTCACTGGAAAAGACTCTGATGCTGGGAAAGGTTGGGGGCGGGAGGAGAAGGGGACGACGGAGAATGAGATGGCTGGATGGCATCACCGATTCTGTGGACATGAGTTTGAGTGAACTCCGGGAGTTGGTGATGGACAGGGAGGCCTGGCGTGCTGTGATTCATGGGGTCGCGGAGAGTCGGACACGACTGAGCGACTGAACTGAACTGAATCTGATACAATGCTAACCACATAGAATGTTAGCTGAATACCTCCCTGAATAGACTCTCAACTGATAGTCTCTTGGCTGAAAATCTGACCCTTTAACAGATAAGAATTTTCTAAAGATTTGGGCAATTAAAAACCAATTCCTGGGAGATAGAGTTTGGAATATTTTCTTTGTGCTCTCATGCTTTCTCACTTTTTGTCTTACTATATTGAATTCATATTTCTGCTTTACTTTTTACTTTACTGCCTATTACTTTGCAGGCTCCTTGAAGAGAAAAAGTAAAGTTTTTCTTTCTTGTATTTGCATTGGTTAGCACAAATAAGTATAGATAAATATTTCTGCATATATTACTATTTTATAGACAGTATTGATGAAAGGATTAGAATTTTGTATTGAGTAATGATTTTTCTTTAAAGCTACCAACAAGCACTTGCTGGTTTATACTGGTAAATCAGCGGCTTTTAAACTTTTATAATTTTAACCCACAAGTAAGGATTTCTTGCCCACCTGGAGAAGGAAATGGCAACCCACTCCAGTGTTCTTGCCTGGAGAATCCCAGGGACTGGGGAGCCTGGTGGGCTTCCATCTATGGGGTCACACAGAATTGGACACGACTGAAGCGACTTAGCAGCAGCAGCAAGGATTTCTTTGTATGTTGTGATCCAGTTCATTCAGTCATACATAGGCATATGAGATATAAAAAAAAATTGTATAAAAAGGCTATAGTTAGTAATACTGAACTGCATACAGAAAGCCCCTACATAGGAACCTTCAAGCTGTGAACTTTCAAAGATGCAAATGTGCATTGCTCATCCAACCTGTGAACCAGAGAATTATAGTGACTTTCAAGACATATTGTTTACACTGTTCACCTGAAACCATCACAACATTGGTGAGAGGTTATGGCAGTCACCATGAATGGACTTTGAAAGAAGCTTTGCCCACAGTTTGTTCACAGTTTTCTTGGATTTGAAAAGGTGATTAAGTAGTTCAAAGAGGTCCTCACCAACTTAGTGACCCTCAGTGAGAAGCTGGAGTTAGAACTGCAACAGGGAGACTTCACTGAACTTCTTGCTGTGCAACATGAGGAGCTTACTAATCAAGGCATAATGGAATCGGACACCCAGAGAAAGGATGAAGACAGACAAGAAGAAGAAGTAACTGAAGAGATTCACAATGCAGGAAATGGCAAGGGGGTTTTCTTTATTTGAGGACTGTTAGTTCTTGATGCACAAGACCCAAATGTAGAATGGTACACAAAGGTTCCAGCAGCTGTTCAGGATGCAAGCCAGTGCTACTGTGTCATCTACAATGAGAAAAAAGAGAACTATTACCAAGACATCATTGGATATTTTTCTCAAGAACGTTGATAGAATTGAGTGCAGCAACCAGAACCTGTGCCGTCAGTGTCAGGTGTGAGTGAAATCGAGGCTTGCCTCCCTCTCCTGTGGCCGCTGAGCCTTCCGCTCTACCAGCCGAGCCTCCTCCACCTCCTCCAGCCAGGAACTCTTCCTGCCTGTTCCCTCAGTGCCAGCCCCTGGATGCCAGCTGCTGTATTATACTACTATACATTCAAGGTACCGTACTGAAAGATTAAAAATGTTTATTATTGTGTTTGGTTTTATGCATTGTATCTTTGAAAAGTATTATAAACCTATAACTGTTCAGAGCTACATTGCTGATCCTGTTGGTTGTGTCCTTAGGCTATCTTTGTTGGACTTAAGAACAAATCGGCCTTATGAACATGCTCTCATTCACATGTAGGGAACTTACTGTATTTGAAAATAGCTAAGAGAATAGATATTAAAAGTTCTCATCAGAAGAAACAAAATTTTTAACTATATGTGGTGATAGGTATTAACTAGACTTATCACAGTGATCATTTTGCAATATATACAGATGGAATCATTAAATTGTACACCTTAAACTAATACAATATTATATGTCAATTATATCTCAAAAAATAAAAAGTTCCATGAAATAATGTATGTATTTCTCTCTGGTATTTCCTATTTTATTTAACTTTATTAAACAAATCTTGGCTGGATCCACTAAATCAGTATAATTCCTCACAATGGGCATCATGACCAGCAGCTTGAAACATACCATCCTAGTGGTGTATGTTCATTGCTGTCCTGCAGAACCTGATGACTGAGAAACAAAGCATGCACTCAGAAAGCAAGGATACTTAAAGCCAGAGGCTGATGAAATTCAGAGGAAAAGAGCACAAGGAGAGATCTGTGAAAACACTTGGGAAGGTGAGTTTTAGGCTGGGCTTCGAGAAGGTGGATGACGCTGAATGAGGAGAAATAAAAGAGAGCTGTATCTGGGCAAAAATTTAGGACCTGATATCTCCCAGTCCTTACTGCAGTCAAACAGATATCACTGGAAAAAACCACAAGAAATTCGGGAGAAAAATATTTTTAAAATGTATTCTGCCCTTGGTTTATCTACTACTGAAGACTAGCTTGAAGAATCTTGAACATAATCTTGCTAGCATCTGAAATGAGTACACTGTGTGGCAATCTGAACATTCTTTGGCATTGCCTTTCTTTGGGATTGGAATGAAAACTGACCTTTTCTATTCCTGAGTGGCTACCGCTGAGTTTTTCAAATTTGCTGACATACTGAGTGTAGCATTTTAGTAGCAGCATCTTTTAGGATTTTAGGACTATGCAAAGGTCTATTAGTCACAGCTATGGTTTTTCCAGTAGTCATTTACAGATGTGAGAGTTGGACAATAAAATTGAAGGCTGAGCACCGAAAAACTGATGTTTTGAAATTGTGGTGCTGGAGAAGACTCTTGAGAGTCCCTTGGACTGCAAGCAGATCAAACAAACCAGTGCTAAAGGAATTAACCCTGAATATTCATTGGAAGGACTGATGCTAAAGGTGAAGCTCCCATACAGCCACCTGATGTGAAAAACTCACTCATTGGAAAAGACCCTAATGCTAGGAAAGGCTGAAGGCGATAGGAGAAGGGGGCAGCAGAGGATGAGATGGTTGGATGGAATCACTGACTCAATAGACATGAGTTTGAGCAAACTGTGGAAGATGGTGAAGGACAGGGAAGCCTGGCGTGCTACAGTCCATGAGGTCTCAAAGAGTCTATGTGACAGCAACTGAACTACAACAAAAACAACAAATTCTGTCCTCAGATTGTTTCAGCTCCATCTTTTAACTTCTCACTACTATTTTTTTTTTTTTAATGGAGCTTGACATGGTAGACTGTGTTATTGGTGTGAAAACAAGAAACTTGGCCTAATGTCAAAAGATTCGTGAGTGAACAAATATTTATGTTTGAGGTTTGTGTATACAGTGAATTTTACTTTAACAGGTTTATTGTTATGAATGAAGGGCTCTCTCTCCAATGCTGAAGAGTCCCAAGATAGATGAAATAAAGAGCGTTTTTATGAATTTTAATGAAAATCTCAAGGGCATATTTATGAATTGCAGGTGAGTTTTTGCAGCTGAGCTTCTTTTCACATGGGCAGCTCTGTGTGGAGGGTCCTGGTTGTGAATAATGGGAGACTGATTCATTGATGAAAAGACAGTTAATGATTCTCTCAAGCTCTATGGGGGATGGTGGAAATGAGAACTCCTCTTGAGGATGCCTGTGAACTGGGAAATGGAGAGAAGACAGTACAGGTTCCTCAGTCTGAGTATATTGAGAAATAGAAACAGGCAAAAAAGACTTGTTAAGGCAGCATTTTGTAGAGGGTCATGTGCCTTCTTCATTTACTCTGGAGATCATGCCTTTAAAATTGTCAGTTTGCTTATCAATGCCCAGAAAGACTTCTGATTTGAATTTTATAAAGAAAATCTGGAGATTAAAAATATCAAATCCGAGACGCGGGAGACGCTCGGCTCCGGCGGCGCAGGTGCAGACGCGGGAGACGCCCGGCTCCGGCGGCGCAGGCGCAGACGCGGGAGACGCCCGGCTCTGGCGCAACCGACCACGTGCAGAATCGTGGCTGAGATGAGCTACCCCACGCCCAGGGTTAGGGCGGTGGCCGAAAGGAGCTGTACCACGTCCAGGAGGCGGTGGCTGCTTGGGCACCGGAGGGCCGAGAGGAGCTGATCCACATTCAAAGCAGGAGGGGCGGACTTGAGGAGATACCCCTCGTCCAAGGTAAGGTACAGCGGCTGCGCCTTGCTGGAGCAGCTGGGAAGAGATACTCCACGACCAAGTGGAATATAAGAATACAGTGTTCTGGGGAGGAAGGAACAAGATGGCGGAGGGATAAGATGGCAAGACCACTTTCTCCCCCACAAATTCATCAAAAGAACATTTGAACGTGGAGTAAAGTCCACAAAACAACTTCTGAATACTGGCAGAGGACATCAGGCTCCCAGAAAAGCAGCCCATTGTCTTCTAAAGGAGAGAGAAGAAATCCAGCTGCACCCACCAGGACACCGACACATGCTTCCCTAACCAGGGAACCCGGACAAGTCACCCGTCCAACCCCACACACAGCGAAGAAACTACATAATAAAGAGAACTCCACAAACTGCAAGAAGAGGGAAAGGACACCCCAAGCAAAGCAATATAAGCAAGATGAAGAGGCAGAGAAATATCCAGCAAGTAAAGGAACAAGATAATTGCCCACCAACACAAACAAAAGAAGAAGATATAGAGAATTTACCTGATAAAGAATTTCAAATTTTGATGGTGAAAATGATTCAAAATCTTGAAAGCAAAATGGAGTTACAGATAAATAACCTGGAGAAAAGGATTGAGAAGATGGAAGAAAGATTTAATAAGGACTTAGAAGAAATAAAAAAGAGTCAATATACAAAGAATAATGCAATAGATGAGATCAGAAACACTCTGGAGGGAACAAACAGTAGAATAACAGAGGAAGAAGACAGGATAAGCTAACTAGAAGATAGAATTGTAGAAATAAATGAAACAGAGAGGAAAAAAGAAAAACGAATTAAAAGAAATGAGGACAATATTAGAGACCTCTGGGACAATGTTAAATGCTCCAACATTCGAATCATAGGAGTCCCAGAAGAAGAAGACAAAAAGAAAGACCATGAAAGAATACTTGAGGAGATAATAGTTGAAAACTTCCCTAAAATGGAGAAAGAAATAATCACCCAAGTCCAAGAAACCCAGAGAGTCCCCAACAGGATAAACCCAAGGCGAAATACTCCAAGACACATATTAATCAAATTACCAAAGATCAAACACAAAGAACAAATATTAAAAGCAGTAAGGGAAAAGCAGCAAATAACACATAAGGGGATTCCCATAAGGATAACAGCTGATCTTTCAACAGAAACTCTTCAGGCCAGAAGGGAGTGGCAAGACATACTTAACGTGATGAAAGAAAATACCCTACAGCCCAGATTACTATACCCAGCAAGGATCTCATTCAAATATGAAGGAGAAATCAAAAGCTTTACAGACAAGCAAAAGCTGAGGGAATTCAGCATCACCAAACCAGCTCTCCAACAAATGCTAAAGGATCTTCTATAGATAGGAAACACAGAAAAAGTGTATAAACTTGAACCCAAAGCAATAAAGAAAATGGCTACGGGATCGTACTTATCAATAATTACCTTAAACGTAAATGGGTTGAAATTTTCAAAAAGGCTAGGAAACAATTCTCATAGCCATCAATAGTTCAGTGTTGAGTTCATGAATAGTTTTTAAAGTTTGGGACAAACTGTAGTATTTGCTATTTGAAGTACTATTTGTAATTGGCATATTACGATGTAACATTGGTCTTCATTTCCAACTTAAAACGCCTAAAACTGCCTAACAGGTTTTTAGATTTGTGAATTTTAATTGAAATGTATTTTACGATGTTACTAAACCTGCAGAAATATTGAAATATTTCAGAGAACTTATTCACTGTACATTTAATTTATTTTATTTATTAAAGTTATGAACTGTAGGAAGTTTTACTTGTTGGGTCAAATGCTTGTTGCTTCAAATGCTTGTTGCATTTGAAGTGCTAGTTACAAGAAAATCAAATACCTTCAATGTATAAATGCTATTAAGTTTTTAAAGGACTCTGGAGTATAAGTAAGTTTGTTTAAAGAAATTTAGTCTGTTCAACTTGAAAAAAAAAAATTGGATTATTTGATTAAAAAAAATAAAAAATAAACAGCACAGTCTTTTATATATTGTTAAAAGTTAAAAAAAAAATTCATTACAGCAAGGTTAGTTAGACACATGATGGATGCAGCTTTAATCCTGCCATATATTATTACAGTTAAAATGTAAATGATGAAAAATATTTTGTGCTTATCAGCATTTATGTGGAAATGTGTTTTACAGTGATATATGGTGTTATATTTCTGTTATTGTGATGAAAAAGAAAACAATACAAAAAGACGAAGTGTTTATTAAAACATGAAAAAAGAAAAAGAAATAAATGGTTTTGCAGCACTGAAGAGATTATAGAAAGTAAATAAGCTAGATCAGACCTGTTTTATGTAGTAATTTTATAGTTTATTTTAATTATTTCAGTTGTAAAATATTGTTATACTGTTAATTAGTTCTGATTGTTCATATTAAACTATTGTAATGCAAATAAATAAATAAATAAATAAGGAAAAAAAAAGAAAAAAAATAAAAAGCAAAAAAAAAAAATATCAAATCCATGTTTTTGAGTCAGAATTCTTGACAGTTAATGGGACAGTGAAATGGGCTATTAATTTTTTATGGTTCTGATATTCTGATACTTTTTACTGGGAAATTGATGAGTCTTTACTAGGTGAATTTGATAAAAATCTCTCTTTCCTGGTCTGTTGTCTATTCTCTTCTTCTTCTGTCATTCTGTTTCTTGGATCGGTTTCTTCTCTGTGCTGTACTGTCCTTGTCCCATGCCTGTTTGCCCTGGGAATGGTTGCTGCTGGCATTAGGGTTTGTAATAACTATTTCAGAAAATACGAATTCTTAGTAATTATCCACAACAGTTTAAAGGATACAGTTTGGAGTAGAGTTCTTGAAACTAGTTGTTCCTATTGAGCAGTTTTAAAGGTGGTTTGAGGATCCATTTGGTTAAAATGTTTAAAACCTTAAAAAAATATTTGACTTAGTTAAAAATGTTTAACAAAAATTGCAATTTCAAAACAGATAGTAATTTCAAAAACAAAATTGTAAAAATCTCTTCACATTTTAAGTCATGCAATACCATTTTATGTGGGATATGGTTATATTAATATTATAACATGTTTGATATAATCAAGTTAGTCACTATTCCTGTGTCTCTGCCTCAGAGTTTTCTCTAAACTAAGCAAGACAGAGTAGCTCTTGCTTTCAGGTAGGCTTGGGATGGTAGGGAAGTCAGGGCAACTCTGGGTCAATGCTTGGTCTCCTGTCCTCAGGTGGAGAATGCAGGAAACATTCTGTATGCTTCCATGAGGTTTGTAGAAGCAAGCCCTTTGCCCACAGCACACCTTGATCACACAGCCTTGTACTGGCTTTTCCTCCTCTGTTACTCTCCCAATTCCTGCAGTCCTACTTCCTCAGGCCACCAAGTAAATACCTGAGGGTACGTCTCAAGATTTGCTTCCAGAGAAATACAAATGATGACATCTAGGGATCATCTTTCTATTTATACAAGGAGTGGTAGACCCTTTCTTCTTCTGTTCCTAAAGTTTCAAAAATCTGTGCAGGTAGAGGTTTCATTTGTAGAATCTACTTTGACTTCTTTCCTGTAAAGAGAGATCAGTTTTCATGTTGATATACAAATGGAGATCTAAATGTGCATCTGGGCAGAGGTTCTTGGATTCCAAAATCTTTCCTGAGTTTCATTCCCCTGCAGCTGTTCCACTGTCTGCATCTTCCTGAGGTTTTATTGAATGACAGATCACCTACACTGTAGGCAAATTTCAAATAACTTGGGAAAATGACATGAAAAGATACACGAGTAGTAACACTACTGACTAATGGACTTTGATGAAATAGGAAGTTAAGTACTGTATGTTCTTTTGTCAAATTTAAAATAAAACAAGGGCTTCCCATGTGTTGCAGTGGTAAAGAATCCATCTGCCAAGGCAGGAGATGTAAGAGATCCAGGTTCAATTTCTGGGTGGGAAAATCCCCTGGAGAAGGAAATGCAATGCACACCAGTATTCTTGCCCACAGACAGAGGAGTGAGACTGGTGGACAGTCCATAGGGTTACAAAGAGTTGGACACACTGAGCAAAACATGTGAAATAATACATAGCCCAGTTAAAACTGGTTTGCCACATGCGGACTGGAGGTCAAAGGAGCTATTCAGAGACTGTTTTTATAATCTATGCCATAACTGAGGGAAGCTTGTCCCTGAGTGGTGGTGGCTGGGGAGCACTGAATCTGGCAGGCATAGAATGTCAAAATTATTCAGTATTTAACATGGTGAAATGTGTAATGCAAGTCAGAAAGAAAGAAAGCAAAGTAACTTAAGGAAAATGGTCATAGTCCTAATGGCCGTGGAGAAGTTGGTGGCAGAAATGGTAAGTTTAACTTCTAATGTGATACTTTTTCATGCCTTTGAGTCGGTCTAATGTGGCATAAAGAACGTAGGCTTGAGTGTGTGAATTTTTGTCTTCTATTTGCAGTTCAACTTCACTGTAAGTGATGTGAGTTTCAATTAAATCATTCACCTCTCTGACCCTCACTTAAAAGAATGAGCAATAACTATACTCCAGAATAGTTTTAAAGATTAATGGAGCTAATTCTTGCTAGATAAAAGCTCCAAAATTATAGCTATTGCAACTACACAGATGGCAACACTGGGAGGCAGTTGGGGGGTGTGACACTGGCAAGAGATGCCTTGTCTAGATATGTAGATTTGATCTTTTCCTTCCTGGTGCAGGAGAGAAGCATTGACTGAAACAGAAGAAAATTATGGCACAGTTTTGATATATTTTAAGTGAATAAATAAAGGGAGATTAAGTGAGATGGGCGGAGAAGGCAATGGCAAGCCACTCCAGTACTCTTGCCTGGAAAATCCCATGGATGGAGGAGCCTGGTAGGCTGCAGTCCATGGGGTCGCTAGGGGTCGGACACGACTGAGCGACTTCACTTTCACTTTTCACTTTCACACATTGGAGAAGGAAATGGCAACCCACTCCAGTGTTCTTGCCTGGAGAATCCCAGGGATGGGGGAGCCTGGTGGGCTTCTGTCTGTGGGGTCGCACAGAGTCGGACACGACTGGAGTGACTTAGCAGTAGCAGCAAGTGAGATGGGTGGTGGGTAGAAGAAGAAAACCCTGAAAAGTGAGAGAAAAAGTTTCTTTGGAGAGAACTAGGATCTTTCTCTGAAAGTTAAATATTTGGTGTAAAATAATAATAGTGGCTAAGGTCTTACTGTACACCAGCCTTCACAGATGTTAACTTATGTATATCCTAAGATATAAGTATTACCTTACATATGAGGAAACTGAAATATAGAAAATTTTCGCAGCTGATAAGTTTGTTCTCAACCACGTACTATCTAGTATAGCTAGAAAATATAACTGATAAATATTTAGATGATTTCCATGCTATTTTATATCTATTAGGACAAAATAGTATTGGTCCTTTTGAGACAGAAAATAGAACGTTGATATTATTAATATTTTTCCTTTAACTATTACTCTATCATCATTCATTCTATCTCAATAGTAAGACTGTTGAAATAATGTGAGGGAGAAGAGCGTGCATCTCTGTTTCAGAATCAAATTTGACTATTGACTCTTAATCCTACACTGCATGTGTATCTGTTGGTCACTCAGTCGTGTCCAACTCTGTGACCCCATGGACTGTAGCCCACCAGGCTCCTCATCTGTGGGATTCTTCAGGCAAGAATTCTGGAGTGGGGAGCCATTTCCTTCTCCAGGGGATAATGCTAACTCAGGGATCGAACCCAGGTCTCAAGCACTGTGGGCAGATTCTTCACTGTCTGTTACTCAACTGCTGTTTATTAAACATTGTTAGGCATTTGGCACAAGGCTTTGTGTCTGCTTTTGTAAAATACATTTGAACTATTGTGGATGAAGGTATCAGTACAGCTCACACGCACATACAATAGGTAGGCACAATGTAAGGCTGTATGATTAAGATACAGATTCTGATCCAGGAGGTGGGACCAAAATTCTATCTTTCTAACAAGTGCCAGGTAACACCCATGCTCCTGGTCAACGGATCACAATTTGAAGCTCCAGGTCATGAGGCAACATTTATAGTGTTAAATGTTTTTTGCTAGGGCACAAACTGTTAAACGTCTTCAAACTTTTTTTGTAGTTTCTCTACATAAGAGAAACAATCCATAAGAATGGATTGGCAGAAGCATAAATCATCATTGTGTTAGACAAGGTTGTGCTCAATCAATTAAGACAAAGCATTTCCCTCTTTTTCCCACGGTACAGTTTATTTCCTGTGTATTTATTTGCTACATTCTCTAGATAAAGTCATAGACTGTGGGCAAACGTTGGGTGGTGGGTGTCACTATCTAGCACTGACAGATAATATGGTTTTGGAGAAAAGCAATGTTCAACAGAAGAGCATAAAGAGAACGGAAACTCTACGCAAATAGTACAAACCATTTTGTCTCTGAGTGACTTGAAGGAATATGAGAATAACATTTAAGCCAAAGTATTTAGAAAGTAATTTTCTTGATTTCAGTTTATTATTTTAAGACTATAAAATTTTAGCTTGACCCTTTGAAATTAGGGGATTGTTGTTTGTCCTCTTGTAGATTTTGGTGGTGATTTCAATTCGACTAAAGAATTTTCTTTACTGTGTGTAAGATGTGAGGGTGTGGTTAAGTACAAAATGTGAGAGTACATGTCACTTATTGTGACAAATACATGAATGTGTGACAAAAATGTGAAACGTACAGCAGAAGCAGACATTGACTTCAGACCTGGTTTTGTTCTGAGAAACAGAAGAAGGCAAACATGAAGAACGGGCCAACTGTAGCCATATTTGTAATAGTAAGAATTTTTAAAATATCTGAAATAAAAATTGCAGTTATAGATCATTAAATGTTAATATTATTAAAGCAGTATTTTTAAACATAAGTCGTAGGTACACAGATGCTTATTATTTTCTATATGTTTGAAATATTTCACAGTGAAAGAACAATGATTTCTACTTTTCAAGGAGTTTACTATAGGGAGTAATAACTCATAAAAAGTGATTACAATCAAGTAGCTTTAGCTTTCTGAAGTGGAGGCAAATCCAGAATTAAGATCACTGTGTTTTGGGTTTGGGGATTCAATTTTTATGTAGGTATAGGTACTTTTGATAAGGCCTAATACTTTCCATATGAGGCAAGTTAGGTATGGTGTTGGGAGATAAAGCATATATAGTTAATCGGCTATGGATTTTAGATTATTTTAAGTTTATGACAGTCATGGGTCCAAGGAAACACCACTACTACTACTACTACTACTGCATCACTTCAGTCGTGTCCGACTCTGTGTGACCCCATAGACGGAAGCCTACCAGGCTCCCCCATCCCTGGGATTCTCCAGGCAAGAACACTGGAGTGGGTTGCCATTTCCTTCTCCAATGTGTGAAAGTGAAGTCGATCAGTCGTGTCCAACCCTTAGCTACCCCACGGACTGCAGCCTACCAGGCTCCTCCATCCATGGGATTTTCTAGGCAAGAGTACTGGAGTGGCTTGCCATTGCCTTCTCCAAGGAAACACTACTAAGTGGAAATTTTCTTAAGTCATATTATTACCAAGTTCAGAACATCTATTCTTTTGTGTCATAGGTTGCTCAGGACTGAGGGATTAATCAGAACAAGGACACTTTAGTGCTAAAATTGAGACAGGCAAACTGGGAATGTTGGTGACTCTACTGCTGCTGCTGCTGTCGCTTCAGTAGTGTCCGACTCTGTGCGACCCCATAGACATCAGCCCACCAGGCTCCTCTGACCCTGGGATTCTCTAGGCAAGAATACTGGAGTGGGTTGCCATTTCCTGCTCCAATGCATGAAAGTGAAAAGTGAAAGTGAAGTCGCTCAGTTATGTCTGGCTCTTAGCGACCCAAATCCAGGGGATTTTCCAGGCAAGAGTACTGGAGTGGGTTGCCATGGCCCTTTCCAGCGACTCTACTATTAGGTACCATTTTAGAATGGTGAAAAGATACTTGGTATTTTGTTTTTGAGAACAGTTTATTGATGTTAATTAACCCCATTTGTGTCTCTCAGGCTTGGGTAGGGGTAGTTTGTTCAATTATACAACTACATGAGAAAAAGAGCATAGGTGGGGAAATGGTGTGCCATGATTCATTAAAAAAAATCAGGAAAGCATCAAAGATGAGTCACATTTTGAGATATGTCTACATAACCTGCCAGTAGGCAAGATGCAATAAAACTGCTTAGCCTTCATCAAGTAAAGTTTTTGTAACTAACCTTTGATGCATCTTCTACTAACAATTAAACCCATGATGTGAACCAAGAAAAGTAACAGCCAGAAAAAAAGCAGAAAAACTGATGAGAAAGTAGAATCAAATATATTTTTTGTTGAGAAATATACTTTGGAGTTTTGAAATCAGAAAGGGAGACTGTCAAGTACTGAAAAACCAGATATTTTTTTGTCTTAAAAAACAAATTAAGTTCAGGCAATTTCACTACACGTATTTGAACTTAGGAGTATTTTTCCAGGGTGGAGAAGAAATCAGGAAAGTCTTCATGACACAAAGTATGTTAAAGTTTCAGTTTAGTTTGCTTTTTTTTTTTATCAGCTTACAAAATAAGGAAAGGTAAATACTACATTTTTAATCTTTTGTTTTGACTTATTAAAATACATTCTTGTGTATTCTACACAAGGTTCCAAGAGCACAATGAACTTTGATATATGTATTCAAAATTCTATCGGTTTTCTGGCCAGCAACTTTGTCAAGGCAGGTATAAGGCAGTATTTACAACTAGAATGGGGACTTAGTTCTTGTGATTAATTGCACGCAAACTTCTCTTTCCTCAAGGATAGAGAAACAAAGAGAGAGGAAGTACAACTTAGAGAGAATGACTATTTTTCCAGGAAGTGATATAATCTAAACCTTTGGAAATATAGAAATTTGAGAAACAAGTATTCCACATTCTTAGTATTTTGCTTAAATAAATAATCCAGTTTATTATAGAGGATATCTTTGGCTAAAATAATGAACCATTGCTCATCATACAAAGAAAAAAAAAAAAAACAGAAATGACATCTGGATTGCTGTAGGAATTAGTTATTAACTTGGCTCTATTTAAGTAAAACAGAGATTCTAAGAACTAACCTTTGAGGTTTGAAGACAGCTTCCTTCCCCCAACACATGCTTCATCTCAGCAGTCACCTCTCACCTGGAGGGTGTGTCCGTTCCGATCCGTCGCTCAGTCGTGTCCGACTCTTTGCGACCCCGTGGACTGTAGCCTACCAGGCTTCTCCGTCCATGGGATTCTCCAGGCAAGAATACCGGAGTGGGTTACCGTTTCCTTCTCCAGGGGATCTTCCCGACCCAGGGATCGAACCCGGGTCTCCCTCATTGGAGGCGGACGCTTTAACCTCTGAGCCACCAGGGAAGGAAGCCCTAAATTATTCAGTTATGTATGCCTGTCTTGTGGTAATGAGCTTCAACTAGAGAATACACGGGCTGTCAGCCAGCAGCTGGTGGTTAGGAATTTGCCGCTTGAGCTGGAATGAAACTTGGGCCATAATTCAGCAACTCATTCTTTCTCATTTTTGAGAGATTCGGAGGGAAGAGCGACAACAGAGGAAAACCTCAGCCAGGAGCCAAGGAGACTCCATCTTCCACTAGCTTCTGCCAGTCTTGTGAGTCTCAACCTTAAGAAGCTAAGTTGTCCTAAATAGTGAGGCATTTCTGACCACATCACGCCTATTGGAAAGGACAAAGGTTGTTACTGAAAGAGCAGAGGGAGTGTCAGTCCCTGTCCTGTCAATGTAGAATAATGACTGGACCCGAACCCTGGCAAGCTGAGTGATGACCTGCAGTCTTCCTGTGGAGTGCAGGGTAGCAGAGTTTTTGGTGGAGAGGGACTTGGGTCCAGAGGATATAGGTTTGAAGAAACTCCTCATCAAGGGACACACTTGGTAATACTTGAAGAACTGAAGGTCCGTGGTACACTGTGAGACTATGGGTTACTGCTACTTTTCTCTGTTGTGTGGCAGGATAAGGGCTCTGTTTCCTTTTACCTTGTGTTTCCTTTCTTCCTAATTTTTGATAGAAAGGGTAACTTTAGCATAACTGTGTATTGGAATTACTATGAAAGACAATATCAGTAAGAGATGATTTTTTACTTGTTGACTGAGACTGTGGAGCATGGTTCCCTGTGGACTGGAATCTGGCCCTATAAAAACAGCAAAAATAGTATTTTGCACCAGGAGTCTTGGTGATTACCATTTTCATCTGGTAACGCGGGGAAAGTTACAGAAAGTTTTCCTCTTCTTCTCCCCTCCCATGAAGCTCCTCTCTCCTCTGCTACTGAGGAAAGGGTATCTGCATCCTGTGATGTCTGCTGCTGCCGCTGCTAAGTCACTTCAGTCGTGTCTGACGCTGTGCGACCCCATAGACGGAAGCCCTCCAGGCTCCCCCTTCCCTGGGATTCTCCAGGCAAGAACACTGGAGTGGGTTGCCATTTCCTTCTCCAATGCGTGAAAGTGAAAAGTGAAAGTGAAGTCGCTCAGTCGTGTCCAACTCTTAGCGATCCCGTGAACTGCAGCCCACCAGGCTCCTCCGTCTGTGGGAGTTTCCAGGCAAGAGGACTGGAGAGGGTTGCCGTTGCCTTCTCCGCCTGTGATGTCCAATGTGGGATTTTCCTGTGCTCTGGAATAGAAGTGGTAATAAAAAGAATCATGATGTCCATGAATAACTCAGGCCTTTTGTGAGAGAACTGTTTCTGACACATATTTCAATATAATTGAAATTATGTTGACCGTCAAGATTTGTTTTAACAACAGTATTTGAACATTAAAGGAAAGGAGTTGCACCACATAAAAAAATGGCAGCACCAATATAGTACATTTCAACTTAATAACCACTGCATCTTCAAAGTCATATTTTCACAAGTCCTTCATCAGTTATATTTTCACCTACTTCCCAAATTAGGACTGTGGTCTAACACAGATTTTTCAAATAGAATCCCTTTACCTTCTTGGATAAAACCATTCCTTTCTTCTGAGGCTAAGTGCTTGCGTTTCTTCCTCAGGTGTCTGCTTGTAATGAATTACTCTTTTACTGTCCATTTAGCCGTGAGAGGGCTCCCTGCGGGCACACAGTGTCTGCACAGGGCCAGTTCTGAAATCAATCCGCTGAGGGTTGAAAAATTAAAGTGAAGTTGCTCAGTCATCTCTGACTCTTTGCTACCCCATGGACTATAGCCTACCAGGCTCCTCCGTCCATGGGATTTTCCAGGCAAGAGTACTGGAGTGGGGTGCCATTGCTTTCTCTGCTGAGGGTTGGCCGGGTACTTATTGCTACTTAGGTCTGCCCACCTGCTGTGATTTCCTGGAAACAGAGACACTGGAAGCATCCTGTTGTACATTAGTCTAGGAAGGCTGTTCCAGGGTTTTTAATAAAGGTCTTTGACTAACGGCAGCAAAGCTGCTCTGATGCTTGCCAGACTGAGATTTGGAAGAGGGAGCTGGTTAAGGCGTCTGATATTCCCTCCCATGTGCCTTTCCCACAGTTTTTGAAAGTGCCCCACCCCAGTCTTTCTGCTTCTGTATGCTTTGGTGGGAAACATAGTGGTCTCTCTGTTCCTTCTGCTCACAGTGAACAGAAAATGTCCTATTCTGTGGAGCTAGAGCTTGGTGGTTAATCAAGTGAATTCAAACTGCCTGGATCTGTTTTTTAGTTTCACTACTCAAATAGCTGTGTAAACCTGTGATGTATTGATTTCTTGCCCCAGAGGTTTAATCACATGGGTGATGATAAGCAACCTCTTTATTGCTGTAAAGATTACAAAGATTGCAAAGTACCTGATCTACATAATAAAAAATACTTCTATTTTTCTGTTTGTTTTTGGTAATTCTTGCAGATGTATGTTCTGTTGTTTCTGCATCCTCCTTCCTGCAGTCTGTTCAGGCAGTAGATCTGAAACTGAGAGGACTCAGTAGAGCCTTCCTAGGAACAGACCCTCTCCCCTCCCCGACCTGGCCATATCCCCACCTTTTCTTTGCAGAAAAGCTTTAGCCTCCTAAGCCTTTACTGAGTTCCAAAGAGAAAATTTAATTAGAGAAATGAGAAAATGCAGAAACAAAGAAAATAAGTGAAACAAGACAAAATATTAATAGTTTAGCCATAAAACAAAGTCAAGTACCTTTATTTCCTCCTCAGGAGCCACAGACAATATTATGAGCCACGTCCTTGAGTTGTTTTGCAAATATTAAAACCCCTACCAGGTGGAGGAAGTTAACTGCATCTTGACCACCAGAGTAAACCTCAGGCTGGTTGAAACCAGAAGGCTAATGATTGAAGTTTTTGAAACATTACCCTGTTACTTCACCATCAACCAACCAGAGAATTGTGCACTAGCTGATCATGAATATTGTCTTTAAAAACCGTGTCCTGAAAGCCACTGGGGAATTTGGTCTTTTGAGCACAAACTGCCTGTTCTCTTTGCTTTGTACCTGCAACCATAGTTTTGACCATACAGACCATTTTTGGTGAAGTGATGTCTCTACTTTTTAATATGCTTTCAGTTCAGTTCAGTCGCTCAGTTGTGTCCGACTCTTTGCGACCCCATGAATCACAGCACGCCAGGCCTCCCTGTCCATCACCAACTCCCGGAGTTCACTCAAACTCATGTCCATTGAATTGGTGATGCCATCCAGCAATCTCATTCTCTGTCGTCCCCGTCTCCTCCCACCCCCAACCTTTCCCAGCATCAGAGTCTTTTCCAGTGAGTCAACTCGTCGCATGAGGTGGCCAAAGTATTGCAGTTTCAGCTTTAGCATCAGTCCTTCCAATGAACACCCAGGATTGATCTCCTCCAGAATGGACTGGTTGGATCTCCTTGCAGTCCAAGGGACTCTCAAGAGTCTTCTCCAGCACCACAGTTCAAAAGCATCCATTCTTCGGTGATCAGCTTTCTTCACAGTCCAACTCTCACATCCATACATGACCACTGGAAAAACCATAGTCTAATATGCTTTAATGAAGTACTATAGGGTTCCCAGGTGGTGCAGTGGTAAAGAATCCATCTGCCAATGCAAGAAGACTCAAGAGATGAAGGTTCGATCCCTGGGTCAGTAAGTTCCCCTGGAGGAGGAAATGGGAGCCCATTCCAGCATTCTTGCCTGGAAAATTCCATGTACAGAGGAGCCTGGTGAGCTACAGTCCATGGGGTTTTAAACAGTCGGACACGACTGAGTGAGCACACATACACAATAAAGTACTATAGCTATTCTTGCCATTGCCACTCTTTTACTGCTAACTACTGTTGTCATCATTGTCACCAATGACATTGATGATAGGGAAGTAATTCTAACTAGTTTTAATTGTGCACTTACCACTACAAAAGCTCTTTCCATGCAGTTCGGAAAAAACTCGGAATTCCTTACAGTCCCCTATTACTAAATGGGGGCAGAATTACAGTGTGTGTGAATTTGTAGCTTATATAGTAAGTCCCCTACATACGAACCTTCAAGTTGAGAACTTTCAAAGATGAGATTGTGTGTTCCATCAATGTCAGGTGAGAATGAAATTGTAACTTGCCCTTCATCTCCTAGCGCTGATTATCCTTCAGCTCTACTGTCTCCCACCTTCTCTCCCTCCTCCACTAAGTAACTCTTCTTGCCTATTCACTTGATGCCAGACCCTATATGCCAGCTGCTGTAGTGTACTATTGTACTTTTCAAAGTACTGTACTATAAGATTAAAAATGTTTATTTTTTGCATGTTTGTTTTTAATGTATTATTTGTGTGTAAAGTATCATAAATCTATTACAGTACAATACTATAAAGCCGATTGTGTTAGCTGGGTTTCTAGGCTAACTTTTTTGGACTTATGAACAAATGAGACTTACAGACATGCTCTTAGAACAGAACTCATTCATATGTAGGGGGCTTCTGTACATTTATGTTATAATGTCATTTAAATTCATCATTGTTTGAGTTTATGAAAATACCAGCTTTCTTCTAATGTACTAATTAGAGTAAATTTTTAATCATTGATATTGGCTTTTTCTGGGTAATTTTGACATAAGGGGCTACACAGCATGCCTCATTTCATTGTCTCTGGCAGAAAGAAATGAAATGAAAGCAAGTAAAAAATTAGAGGGGAATTGAATAAATGCACCTGTATCCAGGGCCAATAGCATATTGACACGAGGCTTGTACCAACTTAGGACAACGAACTGTGTGCACCCTTTCCCAGAGCTGATCAGTGAGTATATATTGGTAGTTGAAAATCAGACACAGTGGGATCATTTATGCCATGTGTGTGCTCAGTCACTTCAGTTTAGTTCACTTCAATTCAGCTCAGTCGCTCAATCGTGTCCGACTCTCCGCGACCTAAATCTTTGTGACCCTAGGATTGTAGCCCTCCAGGCTCCTCTGTCATGAGATACTTCAGGCAAGAATACTGGAGTGGGTTGCCATGCCCTCACCAGAGGATCTTTCTGACCCAGTAATTGAACCCATGTCTCCTGCGATTCCTGCATTGTAGGTGGGTTCTTTACTATTGAGCCACCAGGAAAGCCCCTATTTATACCACATGTATTAGCAAATGCTACTGTGTTAGTTTTCTGTGGCCATCACGACAGGGTTCTGCAATCAAAGTGTTATCTAGGCTGTGCTCCCTCTGCATGCTCTAGGGGAGAATCAATTCCTTGCCTCAGGCAGCTCCTAGTGTCTCCAATCATTTCTTGTCCTGTGTCCATATCATTCCAATTTGCCTCTGTGGTTACATTACCTTCAACAAACTCCTACTGTCTCATTCTTGTAAGGACATATATGATTACACTCAGGGCCCATCTGGCTAATAATCCAGGATAAGCGTCTCCAGATTCTTAATTTATTCATATTGCTTGCCATATAAAGCAATGTTCATTCTTTTGCAATATGAGGTAATATTCACAGGTTCTGGAGATGAGGACAGAGATTTGGGGGGCTCATCATTTAATCTACTACTATTTTGTTTTATTTTGTAGAGTGCTGATTTTCCTGCATAACACTGATCCTCTGTTGAATAAAAATATTTAATTGATATGAAACAGAAAACAATCCTTCAGAGTCAATGCCACCAGGATATAATTCCTGGTGTACTAGTTGAATGTCAATCTTGTCTAAAAATTATATTTCTCATTTCAGAAGGTAAGTACAATAGAGTAAATTATTAATTCAAGAAAAGAGAAAAGTTTCTCACTGTTATTATAATGGATGACACTGTTACTTTTAAAATTGTAAACAGATATCAATGAATATCATAAAAAGGACTTTATTTAACAATGACTGGATTGTTTTTTAGCCTAATTAGGCTTTATTTCCAAGTTTTCCTTTAAACCACACATCTTGTCTCTGTCTTTTAAAATTAGCCCAGGAGGAACAAGATGGCGGAGGAATAGGACGGCGAGACCACTCTCTCCTCCACAAATTCATCAAAAGAACTTTTGAACGCGAGTAAAGTCCACAAAACAACTTCTGAATGCTGGCAGAGGACGTCAGGCACCCAGAAAAGCAGCCCATTGTCTTTGAAAGGAGGTAGGAAAAAACATAAAAGATAAAAAGCGAAACAAAAGAAGTAAGGACGGAGCTCCGTCCCGGGAAGGGAGGCTTTAAAAAGAGAGAAGTTTCCAAACACCAGGAAACATTCTCACTGGCGATTCTGTGGCGAGCCTTGGAAGCTCAGAGGGCCACATAACCCTCTTTTTTTTTTAAGATTTTTTTAAAACCCACAGATTACCCGCCAAACGGTAACTCCCAGCAGAGAAGCAGCGCAGATGCCTGCATATGCCATTAGCAAGCGGGGGCTGGGCAGGGAGGAGCCGGCTGAACTGCTTAGAGAGAGGACTGGGCTTGAATGCTGCAAGAACAATTTGAGAGAACTGGGGAGAGCAAAGCAGACTGTGGGATAGCTTCCCCACGAAAAGGCGGAAAGCTCTAACCTATGACTCAGCCAGCTGCGCTCACAGAATAAAGGACTGAGCAGAGTGAGCCGGCTGCGGCTGGCCCATCCCCCATCCCCCGCCGAGACAGGCAGGGAGCGCAGCCAGAGCCAGAGGGGGCAACCGCGGCCCCAGAAAGGCATCCGATACAAACTGCAGGCAGGCTTGTTGCTATTCAGGACTTCTTGGGCTCGGGCCGGTCGATATCCCCCTGAGAAGGTGCGCCGGTTGTACACCCAGAAAACTGAGTGGCGGGGACTGGGGAGGTGATAAGTCACAGAGACCGCGCTCGCCAAACACCTGGTCCCCTGAGCTGCTCGGACCGCGGAAGGCACAAAACGCAGGCCCAACCAAGTCTGCGCCTTTGTGGAGTACCTGAGAACCTGAACTTGAGCCGCTCAGACCTGGGAAGTCCTTCAACCCGGCGCCGGACTCGGACAGTTCCCGGCAGAGCAACCTAGAGCCTGTGCAGTATAGACTGGGACAGCATACGTGCTGTGAGCGGGGGCAAACCCAGTGTGGCCGAGACGCTGCGAGCACTCCCCACAGACGCCAGAGATAATCGATTGCAGCGTTCCTCCCTTCCCAGAACAGGACTGAACAACTGAGCCTTAAAAAGTGTCCACCCACCCCCTAGTATCAGGGCGGAAATTAGACACTGAAGAGACCAGCAGACAGAAGCTGAAACAGAGGGAACCACCTTGGAAATGACAGATAGAGACGTCTAGAGACTACTCCAAGAATAAGACCAAAAACCAGAGGCAAGAGGCTTAAGCCCGAATCCTGAGAACACCAGAGAAGTCCTGACTCCAGGGAACATTAATCGATAGGAGCTCATCAAACGTCTCCATACCTACGCTAAACCCAAGGGTCAACAAGTTCCAGAGCAAGACATACCACGCAAATTCTCCAGTAACACAGGAAACTAGCCCTGAGCTTCAATATACAGGCTGCCCAAAGTCACTCCAAACCCACTGACATCTCATAACTCATTACTGGACACTTCATTGCACTCCAGAGAGAACAAATCCAGCTCCATCCACCAGAACACCGACACAGGCTTCCATAACCAGGGAACCTTGACAAGTCACCTGTCCAACCCCACACACAGCAAGGAAACTACATAATAAAGAGAACTCCACAAACGGCCAGAAGAGGGAAAGGCCACCCCAAGCAAAGCATTATAAGCAAGATGAAGAAGCAGAGAAATACCCAGCAAGTAAAGGAACAAGATAAATGCCCACCAACACAAACAAAAGAGGAAGATATAGGGAATCTACATGAAAAAGAATTTCGAATTTTGGTGGTGAAAATGATTCAAAATCTTGAAAGCAAAATGGAGTTACAGATAAATAACCTGGAGAAAAGGATTGAGAAGATGGAAGAAAGGTTCAATAAGGACTTAGAGGAAATAAAAAAGAGTCAATATACAATGAATAATACAATAGATGAGATCAAAAACACTCTGGAGGGAACAAACAGTAGAATAACAGAGGCAGAAGACAGGATAAGCGAGCTAGAAGATAGAATTATAGAAATAAATGAAACAGAGAGGAAAAAAGAAAAACAAATTAAAAGAAATGAGAACAATATTAGAGACCTCTGGGACAATGTTAAACGCTCCAACATTCGAATCATAGGAATCCCAGAAAAAGAAGACAAAAAGAAAGACCATGAGAGAATACTTGAGGAGATAATAGTTGAAAACCTCCCTAAAATAGGGAAAGAAATAATCACCCAAGTCCAAGAAACCCAGAGAGTCCCCAACAGGATAAACCCAAGGCGAAATACTCCTAGACACATATTAATCAAATTAACAAAGATCAAACACAAAGAACAAATATTAAAAGCAGCAAGGGAAAAACAGCAAATAACACACAAGGGGATTCCCATAAGGATAACAGCTGATCTTTCAACAGAAACTCTTCAGGCCAGGAGGGACTGGCAAGACATATTTAAAGTGATGAAAGAAAATAACCTACAGCCCAGACTACTGTACCCAGCAAGGATCTCATTCAAATATGAAGGCGAAATCAAAAGCTTTACAGACAAGCAAAAGCTGAGAGAATTCAGCATTACCAAACCAGCTCTCCAACAAATGCTAAAGGATCTTTTCTAGACAGGAAACACAGAAAGGGTGTATAAACTCGAACCCAAAGCAATAAAGAAAATGGCTACGGGATCGTACTTATCAATAATTACCTTAAACGTAAATGGGTTGAATGCCCCAACCAAAAGACAAAGGCTGGCTGAATGGATACAAAAACAAGACCCCCATATATGTTGTCTGCAAGAGACCCACCTCAAAACGAGGGACACATACAGACTGAAAGTGAAGGGCTGGGAAAAAGATATTCCATGCAAATAGAGACCAAAAGAAAGCAGGAGTAGCAATACTTATATCAGATAAAATAGACTTTAAAACAAAGGCTGTGAAAAGAGACAAAGAAGGAAACTACATAATGATCAAAGGATCAATCCAAGATGAAGATATAACAATTATAAATATTTATGCACCCAACATAGGAGCACCGCAATATGTAAGACAATTACTAACAAATATGAAAGGGGAAATTAACAATAATGCAGTAATAGTGGGAGATTTTAATACCCCACTTACATCTATGGATAGATCAACTAAACATAAAATTAACAAGGAAACACAATCTTTAAATGATACAATAGACCAGTTAGACCTAATTGATATCTATAGGACATTTCACCCCAAAACAATGAATTTTACCTTTTTCTCAAGTACACATGGAACCTTTTCCAGGATAGATCACATCCTGGGCCATAAATCTAGCCTTGGTAAATTCAAAAAAGTTGAAATCATTCCATGCATCTTTTCTGACCACAATGCAGTAAAATTAGATCTCAATTATGGGAGAAAAACTATTAAACATGCCAACATATGGAGGCTGAACAACGCGCTGCTGAACAACGAACAAATCATAGAAGAAATCAAAAGAGAAATCAAAATATGCATAGAAATGAATGAAAATGAAAACACAACAACCCAAAACCTCTGGGACACTGTAAAAGCAGTGCTAAGGGGGAAGTTCATAGCAATACAGGCACACCTCAAGAAACAAGAAAATAGTCAACTAAATAACCTAACTCTACATCTAAAGCAATTAGAAAAGGAAGAAATGAAGAACTCCAGGGTCAGTAGAAGGAAAGAAATCGTAAAAACTAGGGCAGAGATAAATGCAAAAGAAACAAAAGAGACTATAGCAAAAATCAACAAAGCCAAAAGCTGGTTCTTTGAGAAGGTAAATAAAATTGACAAACCACTAGCCAGACTTATCAAGAAACAAAGGGAGAAGAACCAAATCAATAAAATTAGAAATGAAAATGGAGAGATCACAACTGACAACACAGAAATACAAAGGATTATTAGAGAATACTATCAGGAATTATATGGCAATAAAATGAATAACCTGGAAGAAATGGACAAATTCCTAGAAAAATACAACTTTCCAAAACTGAACCAGGAAGAAATAGAAAATCTGAACAGACCCATCACAAGCACGGAAATTGAAACTGTAATCAAAAATCTCCCAGCAAACAAAAGCCCAGGTCCAGATGGCTTCACAGCTGAATTCTACCAAAAATTTAGAGAAGAGCTAACAGCTATTCTACTCAAACTCTTCCAGAAAATTGCTGAGGAAGGGAAACTTCCAAACTCATTCTATGAGGCCACCATCACCCTAATCCCAAAACCTGGTAAAGACCCCACAAAAAAAGAAAACTACAGGCCAATATCACTGATGAACATAGATGTAAAAATCCTTAACAAAATTCTAGCAATCAGAATCCAACAGCATATTAAGAAGGTCATACATCATGACCAAGTGGGCTTTATCCCAGGAATGCAAGGATTCTTCAATATCCGCAAATCAGTCAACGTAATACACCACATTAACAAACTGAAAAATAAAAATCATATGATTATCTCAATAGATGCAGAGAAAGCCTTCGACAAAATTCAACATCCATTTATGATAAAAACCCTCCAGAAAGTGGGAATAGAAGGGACATACCTCAACATAATAAAAGCTATATATGACAAACCCACAGCAAACATTATCCTCAATGGTGAAAAACTGAAAGCATTTCCCCTAAAGTCAGGAACAAGACAAGGGTGCCCACTCTCACCACTACAATTCAACATAGTTCTGGAAGTTTTGGCCACAGCAATCAGAGCAGAAAAAGACATAAAAGGAATCCAAATTGGAAAAGAAGAAGTAAAACTTTCACTGTTCGCTGATGACATGATCCTCTACACAGAAAACCCTAGAGACTCTACCAGAAAACTACTAGAGCTAATCAATGATTACAGTAACGTTGCAGGATATAAAATCAACACACAGAAATCCCTTGCATTCCTATACACTAATAATGAGAAAATAGAAAGAGAAATTAAGGAAACTATTCCATTCACTGTTGCAACGAAAAGAATTAAATACTTAGGAATATATCTACCTAAGGAAACAAAAGACTTGTACATAGAAAACTATAAAACACTACTGAAAGCAATCAAAGAGGACACTAATAGATGGAGAAATATACCATGTTCATGGATTGGAAGAATAAATATTGTAAAAATAAGTATACTACCCAAAATAATTTATACATTCAATGCAATCCCTATCAAGCTGCCAACAATATTTTTCACAGAACTAGAACAAATAATCTCACAATTTGTATGGAAATACAAAAAACCTCGAATAGCCAAAGCAATCTTGAGGAAGAAGAATGGAACAGGGGGAATTAACCTGCCGGACTTCAGGCTCTACTACAAAGCCACGGTCATCAAGACAGTATGGTACTGGCATAAAGACAGAAATATAGATCAATGGAACAAAATAGAAAGCCCCGAGATAAATCCACGCATCTATGGACACCTCATCTTTGACAAAGGAGGCAAGAATATAAAATGGAGAAAAGACAGTCTCTTTAACAAGTGGTGCTGGGAAAACTGGTCAGCCACTTGTAAAAGAATGAAACTAGAACACTTCCTAACACCATACACCAAAATAAACTCAAAATGGATTAGAGAGCTAAATGTAAGACCAGAAACTATAAAACTCCTAGAGGAGAACGTAGGCAAAACACTCTCCGACATAAATCACAGCAGGATCCTCCATGACCCACCTCCCAGAATATTGGAAATAAAAGCAAAAATAAACAAATGGGACCTAATTAAAATCAAAAGCTTCTGCACAGCAAAGGAAACTATAAGTAAGGTGAAAAGACAGCCTTCAGAATGGGAGAAAATAATAGCAAATGAAGCAACTGATAAAGGATTAATCTCCAAATTATACAAGCAGCTCCTGCAGCTCAATTCCAGAAAAATAAATGACCCAATCAAAAAATGGGCCAAAGAACTAAACAGACATTTCTCCAAAGAAGACATAAAGATGGCTAATAAACACATGAAAAAATGCTCAACATCCCTCATAATCAGAGAGATGCAAATCAAAAACCACAATGAGATACCATTTCACACCAGTCAGAATGGCTGCTATCCAAAAGTCTACATGCAATAAATGCTGGAGAGGATGTGGAGAGAAAGGAACCCTCTTACACTGTTGGTGGGAATGCAAACTAATACAGCCACTATGGAGAACAGTGTGGAGATTCCTCAAAAAACTGGAAATAGAACTGCCATATGATCCAGCAATCGCACTCCTGGGCATACACAGCGAGGAAACCAGAATTGAAAGAGACACGTGTACTCCAATGTTCATTGCAGCACTGTTTATAATACCCAGGACATGGAAGCAACCCAGATGTCCATCTGCAGACGAATGGATAAGAAAGCTTTGGTACATATACACAATGGAGTATTATTCAGCCATTAAAAAGAATACATTTGAATCAGTTCTAATGAGGTGGATGAAACTGGAGCCTATTATACAGAGTGAAGTAAGCCAGAAAGAAAAACACCAATACAGTATACTAACACATATATATGGAATTTAGAAAGATGCAAATGATAACCCTGTATACGAGACAGCAAAAGAGACACAGATGTATAGAACAGTCTTTGGGACTCTATGGGAGAGGGTGAGGGTGGGATGATTTGGGAGAATGTCATTGAAACACGTATGTTGTCATATGTGAAACGAATCACCAGTTCAGGGTCGATGCATGTTATAGGATGCTCCGGACTGGCATGCGGGGATGACCCAGAGGGAGGATAAAGGGAGGAGGGAGGTGGGAGGGGGGTTCAGGAGGGGGAACTTATGTAAACCCGGGGCAAATTCATATCAATGTATGGCAAAACCAACCAATATAATATTGTAAAATAATTTGCCTCCAATAAAAAATAAATTAACTACAAAAAAAAAAAATAAAATTAGCCCAAAGATAAGTTTTCATGACCATGTTTTATTCTTTGCTGTAAAATTCATTTTTAGAATGGGTATAAAATTTTTTTTGACAGTTGGAGTAGATACTTCATTAAAGAGGTGAAATTCTGGGATGACACCTAATCACTTCAGTTCAGTTCAGTTCAGTCGTTCAGTCGTGTCTGACTCTTTGTGACCCCATGAATCGCAGCACGGCCAGGCCTCCCGATCCATCACCAACTCCCGGGGTCCACCCAAACCCATGTCCATTGAGTCGGTGATGCCATCCAACCATTTTATCCTCTGTCGTCCCCCTATCCTCCTGCCCTCAATCTTTCCCAGCATCAGGGGCTTTTCAAATCAGTCAGCTCTTCGCATCAGGTGGCCAAAGTATTGGAGTTGCAGCTTCAAAATCAGTCCTACCAATGAACACCCAGGACTGATCTCCTTTAGGATGGACTGGTTGGATCTCCTTGCAGGCCAAGGGACTCTCAAGAGTCTTCACCAACACTGCAGTTCAAAAGCATCAATTCTTCTGTGCTCAGCTTTCTTTATAGTCCAACTCTCACATCTATACGTGACCGCTGGAAAAACCGTAGCCTTGACTAGATGGACCTTTGTTGACAAAGTAATGTCTCTGCTTTTCAATATGCTGTCTAGGTTGGTCATAACTTTCTTTCCAAGGAGTAAGTGTCTTAATTTCATGGCTGCAGTCACCATATGCAGTGATTTTGGAGCCTCAAAAAATATAGTCAGCCACTGTTTCCACTGTTTCCCCACCTATTTGCCATGTCGTGATGGGACTGGATGCCATGATATTAGTTTTCTGAATGTTGAGCTTTAAGCCAACTTTTTTACTCTCCTCTTTCACTTTCATCAAGGGGCTCTTTAGTTCTTCACTTTCTGCCATAAAGTGGCTCTTTAGTTCTTCACTTTCTGGTGTCATCTGCATATCTGAGGTTAATGATATTTCTCCACGCGATCTTGATTCCAGCTTGTGCTTTATCCAGGCCAGCGTTTCTCATGATGTACTCTGCAAGTTAAATAAGCAGGGTGACAATATACAGCCTTGACGTACTCCTTTTCTTATTTGGAACCAGTCTGCTGTTCCACGTCCAGTTCTAACTGTTGCTTCCTGATCTGCATACAGGTTTCTAAGAGGCAGGTCAGGTGGTCTGGTATTACCATCTCTTTCAGAGATGGAATCACTTAGATAATTTAAAATGATACTAGCAGATTTGTGACAACTAATCAAGATTAATCTTGGCTGCCAAGACAGTTTGGAATTTAAAGTTGTTGAAGATTCTCTACTTCAAGGATCCCATGTATGTTGTGTTTGATTATGTATGCCTGGCCTTACCATTCATATTCTCTCATTGCATTTTAGTAATTCATTAGGATTAGTGTAATTTTTCTATGTCTTAATATGACTTTCAGCAGTGCTGTTTGTTAATTTTTCCCTAATTATATATCTCACAAGTTAAAAACAAACAAACAAAACAGACATTTGAGACTATAGGATAATTTGGAAGAGGAAAACATGGAAACAAAAGAAAATAGAGAAAGACTCATAGTGATTTCAGATATTGAAATTATGACACTAGTTTTAAAATTAGTATGTTATTTTCAAGGGAATACAAGACAATATTTAGGAAGTTGGCAGATAAGAAGTATAAAGGATAAAGAAAATATGAAAATAGAACCAAATAAAAATTCTATATATTTCTGTAACTAGAGTTGCAAACTCATTGGATTGGATTAATAGCAGCGCAGACATATTTTACAATGAACTGGAAGGTGTGTCAGAAGAAAACCAAACACTAAGACAGAATCGAACACTAAGAGAAAAAAATATGGAAAATATATAAAAAGGAAGAGGCAGAAGATATAGCAAAATATCCCAAAGTGAGAAAGGAGGAAAAATGATGCAGAAACAATATTTGCAGAAGTAACATTTAAAGAAATAATAGCTTAGAATTTTCCAAAAGTGATAAATGATATCAAACTACAGATGCATGAAGCCCTCCAAAACATAAACCGGGTAATTAAAATAATTCTACATTTCTCACATCAAGATAGAACAGCTGGAAACAAGGGAAACAAAAATATTAAAAATAACCAGGAATTTGGGAGCTCAGAGGGATAAGATGCAAATTTCTTCCAAAGAAGCAGCAATTTAACTGACAGCTGACTTCTCAAAAACAGAAACAATGAAAGGCATAAGGAAATGAAATAACATTTCTGTGTTGCAGAAAGCTATAAAGAAAGCTGAGTGTCAAAGAATTGTTGCATTTGAACTGTGGCATTTGAGAAAACTCGAGAGTCTCTTGGACTGCAACAGGATCAAACCAGTCAATCCTAAAAGAAATCAGTCCTGGGTGTTCATTGGAAGGACTGATGCTGAAGCTTAAGCTCCAATACTTTGGCTGCCTGATGTGAAGAACTGACTCATTTGAAAAGACCCTGATGCTGGGAAAAATTGAAGGCAGGAGGAGATGAGACGGTTGGATGGTATCACTGACTCGATGGACATGAGTTTGAGCAAGCTCCGGGAGTTGGTGATGGACAGAGAGGCCTGGCGTGCTGCAGCCCATGGGGTCTCAAAGAGTCGGACATGACTGAGCGACTGAACTGAACTGAACTGAATGCAGAAAGAAAATAACTGCCAATCTAGCAATATATATTTGAAGATAAAGACATTTTTTGGCAAACAAAGCTGAAGAATATTGCTATTTTTGGATCAGAATTAAAGAAAATTCTAAAGAAATTTATCTGGGAAATGATTAGATATTTTGCAGATATAGGAAGAAATGAAAGATAAATATTTGAATAAATCCAAATTAACATTTGCTATATAACTATATAATAATAAATAGTAACAAATTATAGAATACACTTCATTGAAGTATAAAAATAAAAATTTGAATGGCACTGTTTATAATAACTGTATCATAAATATCAGATATATAAAAATCTAATAGGATATGAGAATACTTAACTCAGAAAACTAGAAAACATTGTTGAGAAAAAAATACATGTATAATCTTAGAAATTTAAAGGTAGTCACTGGAAGAACTAGGAAAGATTAATTGAATTAAGTATTCCCTCTGAGGAATGAGATTGGGGGAAGGAGGGTGTGATCTGTGGACTTTTTCCTAAATATTTTAATGTATTGCTTTACTAAAAATAGGGATATACTTTTTAAACACAAAACTTAAAATTGAAAGTTCCTGAAACCCCCATCATTTAACAACTTAACCTCTGAACTGACCGCTTTCCTCAAAGTCCTTTTCTACTTATACTATTTCTGTTTATCACTACTTATTTTATAACTTATTTACTTATTTTAGTTTTTCTTTGAATTAAAGCTCATTGAAGGCACAGGTTCTTTCTTATCTTCCATACATCACCTGAGGGTCTAGCATGGGTTACTGGTGCTGTGCACAAGAGCCGTTTTTTTTTTTAATTTATTTTAATTGGAGGCTAATTACTTTACATTATTGTATCTGTTTTGCCATCCATTGACATGGATCTGCCCCGGGTGTACATGTGTTCCCCATCTTGAACCCCTCTCCCACCTGTTTCTTGACGGCCACTGCTGTGTTCCCAGAGGGCAAGGATCTGGAAAAACAAGGATATATCATGACTACAAAAAATCTTTGTAAATAAGATAATTTGAGTGAGGACATTTCTGGACATGAGATTTAGACAGAGAAAAGATGAATTCAAGAAGTTTTCTGGGGGAAGGAAGGCTATGCTTGTTTGGAAATATTGTTTTTCAGGATCCATAAGCTATAAGAACAGTAAAATTTTATTAACAAAAAGTAAATTGAGAGCTTCTTCTCTTGATGACTAAGCTCAGTCCTGATCTGTAGTTTGAGGACTTGCAGTTGGAGAGGGGCTTTTCTACTTCTATTTTCTCTCTCTGTCTTTTTTACTCTAGCGTTTCCCCCTTGTTGGTGTTCCAGAGTCAAAGATGGAGAGGGGAGACCTCTAACATGATCGGTGCTGTGGTCAACTGGGGCCTCTGTGGCTGCTTCCCAAATTCTGACCCTCTCTTCCTTCTTGGTACTTCAGGATTTTATCTTTAATTATTTCCTTTCTATTTGAAGAAATTCCTTTAGCTAGTATTTAAAGTTTTGTCTGCTATGGCAAATTCTCTTAGGTTTTCTCATTTGAGAATGTCTTTATTTCCGCCTCATTTCTGAAGCAGTTTCACTGGATACAATTGACAGTTAACAGTTTTTCAGCACTTGAAAAATGTAACACTTCCTTATGCCCTCCAGGGTTCCCCATGAGAAATCTGCTGCCATTCAAATAGTGTTTTATTTTTCATTTGTATAATCAATGTATAGTTTCTTTTTGGATGTTTTTAATATTTTTGCTTTGTTTTTAGTTCTCATAAGTTTAATTATGGTATTTTTTTGGTATAGCTTTCTTTGGGCTAATCCTATTTGCAGTTTTCTCAGCTTCTTGAATCAGTAGGTTTATGTATTTCATTGAATTTGAGAGACTTTCAGCTGTTATTTATTAGAATACCACTTTAGCTCTACTCCTCTTTTTTTTGGGACTGCTATGACACAAATGTTGGGTCTTATGTGATTGCCCCATACATCCCTGAGGTTCAATTTTTTAAAATGTATATTCTCTCTATTGTTGAGATTGGCAAATTCTACCAATCTGTCCTTAAGCTCACTGATTCTATCATCTGTCAATCCCATTCTACTGTCGAGCCCATTATCAAATAGTCATTTCATGGGTTATATCTTGGAAAAAACTCCGATGCTGGGAAAGATTGAAAGCAAAAGGAGAAGAGGGTAGCAAAGGAAGAGATAGATAGCATGACTGACTCAAGGAACGTGAATTTGAGCAAACACCAGGAGATAGTGAAGGACGGGGAAGCCTGGTGTGCCACAGTCCATGGGTGAAAAGTCAGCCAGGACTTAGTGACTGAACAACAACATCAGGCTACATACTCTGGTTCTGGACTGGTTTTGTGTCCTGTGATTCTAAAGGCAGTTTAATTTTCACAGGCACTTATTACTGCTCTAATGTGCTTGGCTCATCTGGTGCTATGGTGTCTCCCACAGGTCCCTGCTGCTGCTGCCTGACGGGGCAGGGGAGTCTCCACACTAGTGGTTCAGTGTCACTAGGTGGGGGTGGGTTCAGTCTCATGGGGACAAAGAGGCTTCCCAGAGCAGGAACTTGTGGCTAAATCCCCTTTTCGTGTCTTCAGCCCTGAGATATTTCTGGGTAAAGGAGGGAAGGCTATTAAATGAATGAAGAGTTTTCCTGGACCAGGTTGTCTCTCTTGTCAGTTCCATCTGGTTGACTGAGTATGTCTCATAGGAGGAAGGCAATTTCAGATGCAGTGGGAAAGGAGAGTGCTTTCCCACTTATTGTTGGTAGGATCCCATTGATCCCCCTTGATCAAGGAATGGCAGTCTAGGGATGCTTGCCTGACACTGTTGCAGGTACTTCCATGCATGCCAGGAAAGAAGAGCTTACCTGTATGCCTTCTGGTGCTAAGTTGAATATCAGATATGGAAATGCTGAGTTGGGATCACCTTCTTCTATGAGGTGGAGTGTCACAAAGCAACATGCTGTTATATTGTTCCTCCAGTCCAGGGTCCTGAACCAGTTCACCTTCATTTTGCAATCTTTCAAAATTCTTTTTTGTGTGCTTCTTGCATTATCTTCAGGGCTTATAGTTGTACTTAGCAGAGTGGGGCAGGGAGAAATGAGTCTAAGCCACCTTGTCCTGACTCTCTTATAGAGTGAATTGGTGATGTCCTTGGAGTCTCCATATAAAACTCCTCAGTGACACACTCACTCCCCATCTAACTGATCTCTTGAGAACGTGCCTCAGTTTCTACCTGTAACAGCATTTCTGTTAGACTCCCACTCTAAGATCCTGTTGCCCTGTGAGGAGGCCAATCAATACAACTCATGTATGCTTATGGGCTCGGACAACCAGACATGAAAAACTGACACACACTTATCTAGCTGTAAGATGGAAGGACAGTCAGCTCCCACTGCTTCCTTTTCTCCTTGCCACACACAGTGTCAAGTGGCTCAAGACAGCCCTCTGCCTCAGCACTGCTTTCTGGGTTTTCAAATACTTTTAAACTCCTGGGACCAAAGACATTTTTTCAGGAACCCTCTCACTGTATCCTATGGGGAGGGTCTCAGGAGCAGAGCAAATATTCAGCAGGGAGTGAGAGTCAATCTTTTCTGGTGTAAGTACTGCTCATCTCCAAGTGTGGCTCTCTGGGTGATGCTATCATTTGTTTGTGGTGACATGGTGGAGGAATCAACTCCCTCCAGGCTAAAGCACTGGCAACTCTTACAAATTCCTATTAATCACATTAGCTTTTTATTGACCTCTAATTTTATATAAGCTGTTGCTGATGGTAGATTAAAAAAATTCTTTAGTAAGTTATGCCTGGATGGGTCTAGCTTTCCCTTTAGAAAGTGCAGGTAATTGTTGTCCATTTTTTTCAGCTTTGATAGAAATTTGAGGTAATAAGAGTCCCATTTAGTTCTGTTACATGAATTGTGATATCTCCATCATATAAGCGAGGAAATATTAAAAGTGACATTCTACTTGAGGCAATATTTTAAGCCACAAAATTCAAAATAAGCCCAGGAGCCACTTGTACTTACAGATCATGTGTAAAATATATTGATCACATTCTGAATTGATATTATTTGTTAATATGTTTGGTTTGATAGTTATAAATTTTTAAAAAAGTTTGCCAATATCTGTCAATGGACTGTTACAAATTAGGGAAGCCCAGGTGGCTCAGATGGTAAAGAATGTGCCTGTAGTGTGGGAGACCCAGGTTCAATCCCTGGGTTGGGAAGATCCCCTGAAGAAGAGAATAGCTACTCACTCCAATATTCTTGCTTGGAAAATTCAAGGGACAGAGAAACTGGATGGGCTACAGTTCATGGGGTTGCAAAGAGTTGGACATGACTGAGCAACTAACACACACACACAGAGGAGTTCTTCATCTATCTGGATATTAATCCCTTATCAGATATACCTTACAAATTTGAAATTCTTTCAGAATAGCAAAGTAAATGTTAGTCTTCGGCTGAGTCAAAAGTAATGCTTCTATAAGGCCCCAAAAATTAAGTTTGCAGGAAGTGCTTTCTAATATTTGATATAATAATAGATTTCTGGTATAATGTGTCTTACATTTGGGCCTCTAGGTAAATGTTCAAGAATGAGCAAAACCAGTGACCATGGAGCATGGTACCATTTTTCTACCTAAAGACTCAGCAGTTGCAGTGGTTGGATTAATTCAGGGTGAGCTGGGGTGGTGCTGTCAGGTTTCATCTCTAGATGTTTGCTACAACTGTCCCCTACTTGTGCATCTCTCGTTGTCCTGGTATTCACTCCTATCTGATGTCAGAACCTTGCTCCACACAAGTTTGTCCTAGACAGACAGTGGTGACAGTTCACACTGGACAGTGCCTACCTGCTCAGTACCTTGTCAGCTCAGGTCCTGGGCTGAGCTGGCAATCCTTGCATTGCTTTACCATTCAATTAGTAAACTCTCATTAGTAACAGTGTGAGAATTGTCTCTAGTTATTTTCTATCTCTCCAGAATACCAGAAGAATATTCCTTACACAGTAAGTAGGAAATTAATGCTATTGTATTTAATAATTACTGTCACATATATAAGAGCCAGAAGCACAATGAGGTTGCCAGTGTAGACTAGAAAACAGAGATAGTTATGTCCGTAATAAACCATATGTGCCGTCCATGAAAGAATGTGCCCTCTTAATCTGGGGAAGCAGGATTTTAAAAACTTCAGAATCACATGATTATCAATGAAACAGGAAATTCAGTTAGTGAAATTAAATATGTGTTTTTTTAGGTAGAGATAAAACATACTGACATAAGGTATAATTTCTATTAAATTTTTTTTTTTTTTAGGAATGAGTTTTATTGATTTTTTTTTTTTTAGTTAAAAGTATTTTTTTTTTAGTTAAAAGTATTTTTATTAAAAAAGCACAAATGCAAAGAAATGAATTTTCTTTTTTTATCAAAGAAATAAATTTTTTTTTTATCAAAGAAGCCCAAGGTAAACTTACATTGACTCCTTAATTATTTATTTTCTTCTGATAAACATATATACTCATGAAAGAATTAAGAGGAAATGTTATCTGAAGTGTTAACAGCAGAATTTTCTTAAAAAAAGAAAAAAAAAAAACACCTTTAAAGGAAACCCAGTGGAGAAATAATTATAGAAGGAATAAAGGGATGGAGCAAAAGCAAAACCAATACCCAGTTGTGGATGTGACCAGTGATAGAAGCAAGGTCCGGTGCTGTAAAGAACAATATTGCATAGGAACCTGGAACGTTAGGTCCATGAATCAAGGCAAATTGGAAGTGGTCAAACAGGAGATGGCTGAAGCTGCAATACTTTGGCCACCTCATGCGACGAGTTGACTCACTGGAAAAGACTCTGATGCTGGGAAAGGTTGGGGGCGGGAGGAGAAGGGGACGACGGAGAATGAGATGGCTGGATGGCATCACCGACTCTGTGGACATGAGTTTGAGTGAACTCCGGGAGTTGGTGATGGACAGGGAGGCCTGGTGTGCTGTGATTCATGGGGTCGCGGAGAGTCAGACACGACTGAGCGACTGAACTGAACTGAAATCATTTTAGGAATTGACACCTAACCAATGGGCTTTATCTAGGCATCTATTTAAAATTCTCATACTACAAACTAAAGTGGATGTGACAGAATTCCAGCTGGGCTATTTCAAATTCTAAAAGATGATGCTGTTAAAGTGCTACAATCAATATGCCAGCAAATTTGGAAAACTCAGCAGTGGGCCACAGGATTAGAAAAGGTCACTTTTCATCAATGCTAAAGAATGCTCAAACTACTGTACAATTTCACTTGTTTCACATATGCTACCAAGGCAATGTTCAAAATTCTTCAAGCTAGGCTTCAACTGTTGGTAAACCAAGAACTTCCAGATGAAATAAGCTCGATTTAGAAAAGGCAGAAGAACCAGATATCAAATTGCCAACAAATGCTGGATCATAAAAAAAGCAAGAGAATTCAAAAAAAAAACATCTATTTCTGCTTTATTGACTTAGCTAAAGCCTTTAACTGCATGGATCACAACGAACTGTGGAAAATTCTTCAAGAGATGGGAATAACAGACCAACTCACCTGCCTTCTGAGAACTCTGTATGCAGGTCAAGAAGCAACAGTTAAAACTGGACATGAAACAACGGACTGGTTCAAAATTGGGAAAGGAGTACGTTAAGACTGTATACTGTTACTCTGCTTATTTAATTTACATGCAGAATACATCCTGCAAAATGCCAGGCAGGATGAAGTTCAAGCTGGAATAAGATTGCCAGGAAAAATATCAATAATCTCAGATATGCAGATGATATCACTCTAATGGCAGAAAGTAAAGAGGAACTAAAGAGCCTCTTGATGAAAGTAAAAGAGGAGAGTGAAAAAGCTGGCTTAAACTCATTCAAAAAAATGAAGATCATGACATGTAGTCCCATTACTTCATGACACATAGATAGGGAAAAACTGGAAATAGTGACAGACTTTATTTTCTTGGGCTCCAAAATCACTATGGGTGGTGACTGTAGCCATGAAATTAAAAGATGCTTGCTCCTTGGAAGAAAAGCTATGAGAAACCTAGAGAGTGTATATATTAAAGAGCAGAGACATCACTTTATCGACAAAGGTCCATGTAGTCAAAACTATGCTTTTTCCGGTAGTCATGTATGGATGAGGGTTGGACCATAAAGAAGGCTGAGCATGGAAGAATTGCTGCTTTTGAACTGCAGTGCTGGAGAAGACTCTTGAGAGTCCTTTGGACAATAAGGCGATTAGACCAGTCATTTCTAAAGGAGATCAGTCCTGAGTGTTCATTGGAAGGACTGATGTTGAAGCTGAAATGCCAATACTGTGGCCGCCTGATGTGAAGAGCTGACTCATTTGCAAAGACCCTGATGCTGGGAAAGATTGAAGGCAGGAGGAGAAGGGGGAGACAGAGGATTAAATGGTTGGATGGCATCATTGACTCAATGACATGAGTTTGAGAAAGCTTCAGGAATTGGTGACAGATAGGGAAGCCTGGCATGATGAAGTCCATGGTGTTTCAAAGAGTCAGACACAACTAAGCAACTGAACAAGAACAAAAACAAGATTTAGACTTAGAGCTAGGAGTAAAATGTTTTTGATTCTAAAGCAATATAAACTCAAATTGGATAAATGGACTGTTACTTAAGCCAGGGACATAATATCTTCTAAGTTTTGGATTACATGGAAAGATATAATAACTTAAAGTATTGCTTTATAAAAATTAATTTATAATAAATGAAAATATAAAAATAAATAAGATTCATCCCAGACTAACCAACTTTATTCCTTTGTAATAATTAAGAACATAGTACAATTGAGGTTCAATCAGTTTCTAAAGGTAATCAATACAAGAATTTTAAAAATAGAAGAAAATTGTTGGAACTGTAAGAATAACTCTTTTGAGAAGCAGAGTGTTCAGTCCAGCTGAGATTTTGGCGACTCTGCCAATTAGGATGGGCACGTAAGGAGAACCTACATGGCATTCTTCAGTCCTCTGTCCTTTTGCACTAAACTCAATCATCTGTGCTGTGCTTAGTTGTTTCTGACTCTTGGCGATCCCTTGGACTGTAGCCCACCAGACTCCTCTGTCCATGGGGATTCTCCAGGCAAGAATACTGGAGGGAGTTGCCATGCCCTCCTCCAGGGGATCTTCCCAACCCAGGAATGGAACCCAGGTCTCCTGCATTGCAGGTGGATTCTTTATCAACTGAGCCAGGGAAGCCCAATTAATCATCAAGTCCTGTAATTCTCAGCACTTCACACCTCTCAAATTTGTTGACTGTCCTTTATGTCTTTGTCCTTATCTTGCCTGCTCTGTTCTACAGAGCAGTGGTTTTTCCAAATCATGAATTAGTTTTCTTTAATTTTTTAAAGACTTTCAAGGAATCCTTCTTAACCTCTGATTCAAGTTCAAATACCTTAAACTCTTTCATGACCCGCTATCCATCAGAGGTGTGGTTTTCCTGATCTGACTTTCAGCCACTACCTGCATTCTTATTTTCAAGCTACTCCTTTTGGTCAAGCAGTAATGGCTACTCCTGCCATGGGCCTATGCATAAGTCCAGAACATCCTTGGACCTTCCTTTTCCTTTCTCCTCTTTACTTGATCGACTGACACTGGTCATTGCATTGTCAGCATAGATGTCATCTTCTCTAGGAATCTCTGCTGCACATCCCATCCCACCCCAGCTCTGGGTAGGTCCCCTTCTTTTGTATTCCCATGATAACACATGGGATACAGGGTAAGACTTCCCTTTCTAACAGGAAAGTTCCACAAGGGAAGGGACTGTCTTGTTGATTATCCACATCTCTATCTTTCAGCACAGCATGTGGCACATGTAGACATTCCAGAAGGACTGGAGACCATTGAGAACAGACATGTACACCAGGATAAATGGCACAGCATTTACTTGCAGCCAGAGGAGAAAGGGAGTGTATAAGGTCCATCCCCACAGCCAGAGGATCTACTCTGGAGTGGCACAGGTGAGGCAGTGCCCAGGTAGGCAAGTACATTGCACTCACCCCTTCATGCTGCAATAGAAAGACCCAACCTCTGCCCTGTGGGGTTTGAAATACAGAAATCTGGGAGGTGCCCAAAAGCCACTGACACATAGGCTTAATCAGAACAAAGGGGAAATGTTCAGTCTGCAGCACGGAAAGATATAGGCTGCAAGGGCTCTTTGTCTCTCATTAAGAAAGTGTTTCAGGCCCCAGGTCAATTCTTCTGCAGTGGAGAGGGAATCTAAAGAGTACATCTCCCAGCAGCAGGAAACACAGGATTGGAGAAGTTATACTGAGAGTCAGGGCCCAAGGCCACCTCATGGGCCATTTTATAAAGATTTTAAGTTGTTAAAAGTTTCCCTAAAGAGAATACATATTTTCCCTTAGCAATGCACTTGTATTTTTAATAAGAATAACTTTTATTTCATCAATAATTTAAAAAAATCAATAAAACTATGGAAAGATTTCTTAAATTTTTGAAAATAAAAATGTTTAAAAAATCACTTATGGCTACTTGCAAATAAAATCACTTTCATATTTGTGTATTCTGGGCCATATTTTTTCTTCAGAAATATTTTATGTATATAATCTCTTTTTAAAGTACATTTTAGATTTATTTACTTTTCTAGCTTTATTGAAGTATAGTTAACAAATAGCTGTTTCATGTTGAGGTTTGACAGAAAACAGCAAAATTCTGTAAAGCAATTATCCTTCAATAAAAAATAAATTAATTTTAAAAATTGTATATGCTTAATGTATACAATGTGATGACTATATATATATATATATATATGTGCATACTACACATACGTGAATTGATTCCCATAATCAAGTTAACACATTCATCACCTCACATAGTTACCTTTGTGTGTATGTGATGAGAAAGCTTAAGGTCTACTCTCTTAGCAAATTTCACATATATGGTACAGTGTTATTATCTGTAGTTATCATGATGTACATTAGATCCATAGAACTTAATCATAACTGAAAGTTGGGATTCTTTGACAAGCATCTCCCATTTTCCTAATCCTGCAGCCCCTGGGAATCACCATTCTACTGTCTGCTTCTATGGATTCACATTTTAGAATCTATACATAAGTGAGGTCACACAGCATCTCTTTTTCTGCATCTGGCTTATATCATTTAGCAAAATGTTCTCCATTTAATACTGTTGTCACAAATGACAGGATTTCTTTCTTTGTTGTGCTAAATGCCACTATGTCTTCTTTATCCATTCATTTGTGGATGGGGGCCCGATACCAGGTGATCAGGGATATGGTGATTCTGCCTCTGTTGGTAGGGCTGGTGCTGGCACAGGGGTCTGCTTCAGGGTCCATAGGTGGATCCATACATGGTAGAGCTGTTACCAGCTATGCAGGTGAGTGTAATTCCAGCCAGGTCCCTGGGAGGACACCCAGCAGGCCATGGGGTGAGCTCCTGGTTAGGCAACATTAGCCTCAAGTGGTTGCTGAGAGGGACTGACACTGAGTCACAGGATCGTCCAGGTCTTGGGCAGGGCTGACGTCTGCGTTGCTGAGGTCTGCAGTGCTGCCTCTGGACTCATGGACAGGCGTGTCTCCTGCCATGTTTCTGAGTGGGCAGGACAGCTCTGGATACAAGTTACACAGATGTTTCAAGATCTGCAGTTGAACTGAGGTTGGCAGGCCTGTTACCTAAGACATGAGTGGATGTAACCCTTCCTGGGTCACTTAGAAGATGGTGCTGGTGGTGGGATGAAGGTCAAACAGGATCATAGCCAAGTTCATAAGAAGATGGGACTATGTGAGGGTCTGTTTTGGGGACCATGATTGGCAAGTATACCAGCTGGGCAGGGACCTGCCTTCTCAAATTGTCTCTCCTTGCTCTTGGACTCCACTGGGATTTTGTTGTCTCCTACTTGTATTCCCAAATTCCCATAGGTACACTTTTTCCTGTGAGTGTCTGCTGAATGATCGCTGTTGCAGGGCAATACAGTTGAACAAGGGGCCTCCTATTTTGTCATTTTGTTGACATTAGTCTCAACTGTACAATCTTTAAGTACATTCAGCCCTCCAAATCTACATGTACCATATCTGCAAATTCAACCAACTATGGATCAAAAATATTTTTAAAAATTCCAGAAAGTTCAAGAAATCAAAACTTGAATTTGTTGCGTGCTCACAACTATATATCTATAGTATTTACACAGTATTTGAAACTATTTATATAACATTCACACTGTGCTAGGTCTTATAAGTTATCTAGAGATGATTTAAAGTTACAGGAAAATGTGTATAGGTTATATGCAAGTATTATGCATTTTATATAAGGAACTTCAGCATCCGTGGATTTTGTTGTTTATGGGGGGATTCTGGAATCAGTCCCCTGTGAAAACCAAGATGGCTGAATAATTTTTCATAAATTTTTCCATATATGTGTGTCTGTGTGTGTATATATATGTGTGTATCCTGATGTATGTGTGTATGTACATGTATTGCGTGAATGTGTGTATATGTGAAAACTTGGGTGCAATCTCAAAAATGATAGAATAATCTCAGTTTATTTCCAAGGCAAAACATTCAACATCACAGCAATCCAAGTCTATGCCCCAACCATTGATGGTGAAGTAGCCGAAGTTGACCAGTTTTATGAGGATCTGGTGTTGGAGAAGACTCTTGAGAGTCCCTTATACTGCAAGGAGATCCAACCAGTCCATTCTAAAGGAGATCAATCCTGGATGTTCATTGGAGGGACTGATGCTAAAGCTGAAACTCCAATACTTTGGCCACCTCATGAGACGAGTTGACTCACTGGAAAAGACTCTGATGCTGGGAAAGGTTGGGGGCGGGAGGAGAAGGGGACGACGGAGAATGAGATGGCTAGATGGCATCACCGACTCTGTGGACATGAGTTTGAGTGTACTCCGGGAGTTGGTGATGGACAGGGAGGCCTGGCGTGCTGTGATTCATGGGGTCGCGGAGAGTCGGACACGACTGAGCGACTGAACTGAACTGAACTGATAAGACCTTCTAGAACTAATCACCTACCCTCCCACCAAAAACAGATGTCATTTCATTATAGAGGACTGGAATTCAAAAGTAGGAAGTCAAGAGATTTCTGAAATAACAGGCAAGTCTGACCTTGGAGTACAAAATGAAGGAAGGAAAGGGCTAACAGAGTTTTGTCAAGAGAACACATTAGTCATAGCAAACACTATTTTCCAACAACACAAGGGATGACTCTACACATGGACATCACCAAATGGTCAATACTGAAATCAAACTGATTATATTCTTTCCAGATGAAGATGGAGAAGCTCTGTACCATCAGCAAAAACAAGACAAAGAGCTGACTGTGGCTCCAATCATGAGCTCCTTATCGTAAAATTCAAGCTTAAATTGAAGAAAGTAGGGAAAACCACTACGTCATTCAGGTATGACCTAAATCAAATCCCTTATGATTATAAGGTGGAGGTGACAAATAGATTCAAAGGATTATATCTGATAGATGGAGTGCCTGAAGAACCTCAGTTATGGACAGAGGTTCATAACACTGTATGGGAGGCAGTGACCCCATCCCCAAGAAAAATAAATGGAAGAAGGCAAAATGGTTGTCTGAGGCAGCTTTAAAAATAACTGAAAAAACAAGAGATGTGAAAAGCAAGGGAGAAAGGGAAAGATATACCCAAGTGAATGCAAATTTTCAGAGAATAGCAAAGAGAGACAAGAAAGCCTTCTTAAATGAACAATGCAAAGAAGTAGAGGAAAACAATAGAGTGGGAAAAAGTAGAGATCTCTTCAAGGAAATTAGAGATATCAAGGAAACATTTCATGCAAAGATGGGCACAATAAAGGACAGAAATTGCAAGGACCTAACAGAAGCAGAAGAACTATACAAAAAAGGTCTTAATGATAACCAGGTAACCACAATGGTGTTGTCGCTCACTTTAAGCCAGACATCCTGGTGTATGAAGACTAGTAGGCCTTAGGAAGAATTACTATGAACAAAGCTAGTGGAAGTGAAGGAATTTCAGCTGAGGAATTTACCTAAAAGATGGTGCTGTTAAAGTGCTGCACTCAATATGCCAGCAAATTTAGAAAACTCAGCAGTGGCCACAGGGCTAGAAAAGGTCAGCTTTCATTCCAGTCTCAAGGAAGGGCAAGGCCAAAGGAATGTTCAAGCTACTGTACAATTCCACTCATTTCACATTCCAGTAAGGTAATGTTCAAAATCTTTCAAGGTAGGCTTCAGCAGTATGTTAACTGAGAACATCCAGATGTACAAGATGGATTTAGAAAAGGCAGAGGAACTTGAGATCAAATAGCCAACATTCACTGTATGGTAGAGAAAGGGATTTCCAGAAAAAATTTACTTCTGCTTCATTGACTAAACTAAAGCCTTTGTGTGGATCACAATAAACTGTGGAAAGTTTTTCAAGAGATGGGAATAACAGACCACCCTATCTGTCCTCTGAGAAACTATATGGAGATGAAGAACTAACAGTTAGAGTAGAACATGGAGCAACAGATAGGTTCAAAATTGGCAAAGGAGTATAACAAGGCTATCTTATTTAACTTCTATGCAGAATACATCATGCAAAATGCTAGACTGGATGAATCATAAGCTGGAAACAAGATTGTTGGGAGAAATATCAGCAATCTCAAATATACAGATGATAGCACTCTAATGGCAGAAAGTGAAGAGAAACTAAAGAGCCTCTTGATGAGGGTGAAAGAGGAAAGTGAAAATGCTGGCTTAAAGTTCAACATTAATAAAACTAAGATCATATCATCTGGTCCTATTACTTAATGACAAATAGAAGAGGAAAAAGTGGAAGCAGGGGCAAATTTTCTCTTCTTGGGCTTCAAAATCATTCTGGATGATACCTGCAGCCATGAAATTAAATTACACTTATTTCTTAGAAGAAAAGTTATGAAAAACCTAGACAGTGTATTAAAAAGAAGAGATATTACTTTGCCCACAAAGATCCAAATAGGCAAAGAAGTTTTGATGTTTTGAGTAGTCACACAGGGATGTGAGAACTAGACCATAAAGAAGGCCGAGTGCTAAAGAATTGATGCTTTTGAATTGTGGTATTGGAGAAGACTCTTGAGAGTCCCTTTTATAGCAGGGAGATCAAACCAGTCAATTCTAAAGGAAATCAGTCCTGAATATTCTTTGTAAGGACTGATGCTGATGCTGAATCTCTAATACTTTGGCCACCTCATGTGAAGAAATGGACTCATTGGAAAAGATCCCAATGCTGGGAAAGAATGAAGGCAGAAGGAGAAGAGGGTGACAGAAGATGAGATGGCTAGATAGCATCACTGACTCAATGGACATGGATTTGAGCAAACTCTGAGAGATAGTAAGGCACAGGGGAGCCTGGCATGCTGTAGTTGATGGGGGTTGCAAAGAGTTGGACATGACTTAGGTACTGAAAAGCAACAATATATAAGCAAAAATATAGATATGTTCATACTCTGTATACTACTCAACCAAGTCGGGAATGGATTCTCATGGAAAAGAGAGTCTACGACCTCATTTTTGCTTAAATGGGTCATGAGGGAGGTAATGATTTAATGGAATCGGCTGCTGTATCATGGCTTATGACTTACAGCTTCTTGCGCATTTGTAGGGGCAGCAGCACATTGGCAGTCTAGCTCTGTTGTGTAGTTTCTTGGCCATCCCCTAGCATTCTATACATTAGCCCTAACAGTGATTCTATAAACTCTATTGCACTGTAACTACTCTTCCTCATTATACTATTAATAAATAGATTGTATTCTATTTTTCTGGCTATTGAACTAAGACTTAAACAGTCCTTTTCTTGCAGACCTCCAGTGTTTGTGATATTTCTGGACCAACCATTGCTTTACTTTGAAGCATGGGGAAAAGTAGTCCTCTTCTCTTCTCTGGTAGAGAGAGAAGGGACAAGCCAAGCTGCTTCCTTAGAGGTTCACCTTCTATTGAATGATTCTTTTATTTCCTGATTCCCTAGACTTTCCTTACAAAGATAAGGGTGATGTTTAGGTGTAGCAGAATCAGTTTGCTGCTGCTAAGTCACTTCAGTCGTGTCCGACTCTGTGTGACCCCATAGACGGCAGCCCACCAGGCTCCCCCGTCCCTGGGATTCTCCAGGCAAGAACACTGGAGTGGGTTGCCATTTCCTTCTCCAAGCAGAATCAGTTTAGATATCATTTAATAACTGGAGGGGATCTCTGGCCCAATTATTTGTAACTGTTTCTACTATCAAGAGTGCTTTATATATTGAAGTCCTCATGTTTGGGGCCTAGCTGCCAATGACAAGGCTATGGAGAAGTTCCAAACATCTGTTCCAGAGATTGTTGAAAAAATACAGATTAGGATCAGTCGCTTGGGCTCCTTTTTTGGCACTAGGGATGGAGAGAGTGAACTGATTGGAGCTATGTTCAGAAGGTAGAATGAGAACAGTGTATGAGTGTCTGAGGGTGTGAAGGTGTGAGAGAAGACAGCCTCAACAAGGCTTTCAGGTTTCTGTCTTGAATGAACAAATGGCATCACTCTAAGACAGTGAACATGGGAGTGATGGTAGTGGGACAAAGATTACAAGTACAGTTTTGGCAAGCTTGAGATACTCTGTGGGATGTGCAAGAAGAGATGACAATTGGATAGCCAAGTTGGAAAGAGAAGCTGGACTGGAGCTATAATCTTGGAAGTTGTAGGTATATCTACTCTGTAGATGAGACTGTCTTGAGAAACAAGTAAGAGAGTAAAAGGGGAAGGTGGCTTCTTTCACTGTTGTTTTTATTTGAAATAGAGCAAGTTCATTATGTCAGCATGTTGATGGGGAGCAACTGGTATGAGTGAGAGGTGGAAGGTGTAGTGGCCAAGTGAGATCTCTGGGAAGGAAGAATAAATCAGATTTAGAATATGTGAGAAGGAATGGCTTTTGGTTGACTGACAAAGTTTTTTTTTTTTTTTTTTATTATTAGAGGAAGGAAAAGGAAAGTTTGGCTATAGATACAGACTTATTTGCAGCCACAGTTGTAGGAAGCTGAAGACGTTCCCATCTTGTGGTTGAAAGTCAGTAAGGCCTCATGGGCCTCATGTCTCTTTGGTGACTATGAAACATCCGTGTCACACTTCTCTGAAGCTGTGAAACATGAACAGTTTATATTTATATGACTTTTTGAGCAAAAACATTATCAACAGTTCTTCTTTCTAAATTATTCCTTAGAAGTCTGTGTTTCTTGTGAAGGGGGTTGGGCTAATACAAACTTTTGTATATACCAAAACTCAAAGGGGGAATAAAAAACAAAGGTTGAAAATCTTCATAGTATATAACACTTTGAAACTAAGTTTTAAGGATCAAAAACATCCATTTTGTAAAAAAGACAAAATGATACACCTAATAATAATTACCAGAAGACTTTATTTTAAATCAGAGCTAATACTGATTGAGAAAAGGCTCAATCTTTCATGTTGTTGTTATTCAATGCAAAGTTGTGTCCAACTCTTTGTGACCCTGTGGACTGCAGCACGCCAGGCTTCCCTGTCTTCCACTATCTCCCAGAGTTTTCATACTCTCTTATTAAAATTTTTTAAAAGCCACCCGCTCTGAGAATACTGACAAATAACTAATGAACTTCTGATGCTTAAGACTGAGATATAAAAAGGATACGACTAAGAAATTGTTAGACACACAGCAGAAGGACTGAGACACAGACCAAGGGAGATGAATCATCTGGAGGGAAGTGTTTTTCTCCATGACCCAGAGGCAGGAGGCTCACAGGGAAGATTGATGATGTGCTTAGAAAATAACAGCATGAAAGCCCTGGCTGCCATCCTCACTTCCAGCACGTTCAGGGCCACCCAGTGGAGCAGCATTTCTCCACTGATGATGGATTTGCTACCATTTGAGACACTTAGCATTAGCATTAAAAGGATTAGGCATTTAATATTAACAGCAAGGAGAAGGGGGCTGGGGGGGAGGACAATTACTTCACATTTCAGCCTGCATTTCTAAAGCATACGTCCTCTGAAAAGATTATCAATCATTTTCTTATTGAGTTAACAGACAAATGCTGGGTCTGCTGGGCCTGATCAAAGCACTCAGGATTGTCTGGCCATGTGTGTTTAACCCTGTTGAACCTATGACTCTTTGGGAAAAGACTTATATAATGAAAGAACTAAAGAAAAGTTGAAGGCCATAGCTGAATAAGGATTAAGTTGTAAATATCTGACTTAAATGCTTTAAGAAACCGGTAAAAAGACTAAACAAAGTAGATTTTGTGAAAGGTGTCAACATAAAAAATAGCCACAACCTAAAAGTTATGTTTTGACTTAACTTTTTAACTCAACTTGAAAGTTGAGTTATGTTTATTCACTGGGAATTTTTAGGACTTTAAGCCCGAGAGTCAGCATCTCAAGTTGCCCTGAGGGAACTGCTCTGAAAAGGGGAGAGGAGGTGCCAAGTTATGCAGGAGTTTTGTGACAAATGTGAGGTCGTTTGAGCATCAAAACATTACTGTTAATTAAAGAAAACTAGATATTCCAAATTAAGGAATTTAGTGCTTTTTGTATATAGGAAGATGCAAGAGTCTGGGCTCCTTGAAATCATTACCATTCCTTTCATATGCCTCTCAGCAATCTGGGGACAGTATCCTGCATTTTTCTTATCCTGAGTTCCTCAGAGCTCACCATAGGGAGTGGCTGCAGCCTAATGGTGGTTGATTGCAGGGATTCTTCTCCTTCCTGAGGGTCCTTAGGGCTCGCATTGAAAGGCTGTAATCACTGATTACTGTTACAACCTTGTTTACTGACATGGCAGTAAATACTCCTTTTCTCAAAGGAGTAAGTCTTAAAGAATGGTGCAGGAGTGAGATGATTAGAAAGGAGGAGAGAAGCATTTCAAACAGGAGGACTGTTGTGACTAGGTTCCCCGTTCCGTTCCGTCGCTCAGTCGTGTCCGACTCTTTGCGACCCCGTGGACTGTAGCCTACTAGGCTTCTCCCTCCATGGGATTCTCCAGGCAAGAATACTGGAGTAGGTTACCGTTTCCTTCTCCAGGGGATCTTCCCGATCCAGGGATCAAACCCGGGTCTCCCGCATTGGAGGCAGATGCTTTAACCTCTGAGCCACAAGACTAGGTTCCCCAGGATAGGCTAAAGGAAACCCTGGTGATTAGCTCACTGCTGTAGGCTATGGAGCAGGGGTGTAGAGAAGGACAAGGAGGGCTAGAAGCTCTGAGGCAGCTCACTATTATTTGAACGCCAGCCCAGGCAAGCCCAGTTTCTGGTCCTCTCCTACCCTTTATGATGGGTTCATTCAGAAATTAACAAGTCTAGAATTCATTTTCTTCTTACTGGTTCATTGTTCACTCATTCCCTTTATTAATTTTTAATAAAAGGTGTGTGTGTGTGTGTGGGGGGTTCTAGAATATTGCTTGTTCAATTTTCCTGGTGTTTTCAAGGCAGGCTGTCTATTACATCCTCTCTCTAAAAGATCAAGCAGAGAGGAGAATAGGTGAAGCAATAAAACCAGCAGTGGGTACTGTACCCACACTGGATGGCTGCCTATGGCCTGGGCTGACTGTGTTGGGAAGTATGTTCTGGGAATGCCTGGGTTCACTTATTAGTACTTAGATCAAAAAGGACAGTTGTGTCTGGGCATCTCTATTAGTCATATTTTTTTTTGGAGACCTGTAGTTCTGAGTATTTAATACATGACAGGTGGGGAGTGAGGAATTGTTTTCAAGAGTACTGCAGACGGTTTGTGAAAGTTGACTTATTTCTCAAGAACACTCCACTGCAATGAACGCACCACTGCAAATTGACCCGCTACCTGTGTTGGCATGATTTACTCTCCCAGCAAAGCAAAGTCCAATCTATTTCCTTACTTTTTTATTGTTTTATAATAACTTTGTCTTATCATGCTGCTTGACTGTTTCTTTCACTGTAGGTTCTTTGTATTCTTATGCTTTATAATATTATATGGATTCCTCTGAGTCACTAGACATCTTTTTTGGAAGGAAGTGAAATATAAATACATAATACTTTTTATTTTGGCTTAAATAAGAAACTACGAGGGAAAAAACCTGGGAGAAACCATCTAGGATATTTATCTGCCAAGTAGGGTATTCTCAGTTGCTTCAGTCATGTCTGACTCTTTTGCAACCCCATGGATTGTAGCCTGCCAGGCTCCTCTGCCCATGGAATTCTCTAGGCAAGAATACTGGAGTGGATTGCATTGCTTTCCTCCAGGGAGCCTTCCCAACCCAGGGATTGAACCCATGTCTCCTGCATTGCAGGTGGATTCTTTACCCACTGAACCACCTTCTATCTGTTTTAAAGAGTTTCTGAAAGCAGTAACTTGCATCTTTGTGAGTCACTCCAGTGTGTGTGCTCAGTGTTAGAGATTTGTTTATGTTTAACCCAAGTTTGCAAGGTGCCTTTCAACAGGAGTTCCTTTTTCACTCTGTCTTGAGAGTGTTCTCTTCCCTTGTTTCCAGCCCACAGTGTCCTAGTCCAACTACAAAGTCATGTATGGGAAACACCCCAATCCCATCTGGTAAGTCCCTCTGGGCCATCTCCCTGGACTGTGGTGGGCACAAGATCTCAAGGGGAGGCTAAATTCTTGGTGTGGTGGACTCAAACCTGAGGGCAACCTGTTCCACTCAGCGCATGGTTAGTAGATTGCCAGGAGGGATTCTGAGGTTTGGGCAGGTAGTCAGTTCCAGGCCAGTGGGGTTCTACTGAACTGTCACCAGGTCACCTCAGTGCTGGAGTTAACTCTGTGAATTCCAGCCCTTGGTTCTGTGAACTCAGTTGGGAATGGTATCAGGTATGCTCCCATCTCCTAGTTTCCACTCCATTTACTTTCTGTTTTCACACTTCAGACTTCTATCCTCAAGCATGCAAATGCTCAAAACACGGTGACCCTTTCTCTGTAGTAAAGCCAGAGTACTTAGAAACACAGGACCAGTTTCTTAGAAACTCTCCAGTAAGTGAGATGAGAAGCTTTCATTAAATCTTGGTGAGTCATTTTTTCCCATTGAATGAGAGAATAGACTTTCTGAGGAAGCACATCAACATTATGCTGTTTTAAAGTCCTGATTCCCAAGGAAAAGGTATGGAATTGAATATCATTCTGATTTTATTATAATAGCACATCATAAGCTTAGAGATGATTGATAAAATCATATCATGGCCTTCTTTTTTTCTCTAGGCACAATTCTTTCACTCTTTTTTAAAAAGTTAGATATTCTACAGACCTGGTCATCTTTACTGGTTTTCTTATGTCTGCTTCCAAACCCTCATATCTCCCTTTAAAATTAAACCCACTGCTCAGTGCTCTGTGAAGGCTCTGTTTGGTTGCAAGGTCATGTCAGTGTTTTGAATACCTTTTTGATAACTACTTATACTTTGCAGAAATTTCATTTCATAATTTTATAAAGGTACTTTTCTTCTAAGTCATGATTGGCTTTACTACATGGAGTCTAGATATCCAGCCCTGTTTGAAGGCACCAGCATCTCAGATTCCTTTATTCCTTTCCTATAATAAGAACTCCCCAGGATACACTTGCCTGAGCATATGTTTGGGAACAAGATGATGAAAGGATGCATCACAGGCTCAGCCTAATCGCTTGTCCTTAATCAACTCATGCCTTCCAGATCATCCCAGAGTGACTGCCAAGGCCTTCTGCAAGCTCTCTGTCTCCTAGCTTTTTACATGTCACACTATGGCTTTCAGTGACTCTGCACTTCCAGCACCAACACAGATCCCAGGATTGCTGGGTGTGAATCCCTTTGTTTCTTTTCAGAGTCATAAGGGCTTTTGTTCTTTGGACAGCAATTTTGAGCTAAAGGCTGAGATGGAGGTGGTGGACTAGCTCACAACTCAGGGCTAACCACCTCTAAGGCTTGGCCCCTATGCTGCTGCCTTGGCTCAGTTTGATGGATTTTTAGTCTCTCTTTGGGGATACTACTCATTTTAGTTGTTGTACATGTTTGGCTGTAAGTTACCTTAACTCTGCCTTAAAGGTGGCTTAGCTGAATAGGACTTTGTTTACCTCTCATAACAAGCAGTCTGAGGGTGGGTTTTGGTTGGTAGTGTTGGTTCAACTGCTTGTCAGCATCACCAAGGACACAGATTTGCCTTTCTTACTTTTGCTGCCCTTAAGTCACACATTTTCTTTCTCCTGGTGACAAAATGGGATCTACTGCTCTGGATGGAATGTCAGTGATGAGTGTACATAAGGTGGAAGAAGAGCTGAAGGTCAGAAGCTTTCTTTCCTCTTTTTAATCTCTTTCCTGAAGCCATGCTTCATCACCCACACTTGCCTACATGAGAAACCAGGAAAGATGATTTTTTCCAGGATCTCAATTGTAGAGAGGAACACAGGAGAAAATGGTTTGAATGGATGTTTGGTCACCCAACCAACAGTGCTTCAAAGTGGAGGTGTTCCAAATTCATTATTTATGATAGCCCCTATACAGCAGCTTATGGTTACTTGTCCTTTCTGCTGAAGGATCTCTCCAATTATAAGGCAGGTGTGTCCCCAGTACTGAAGATGAAAATACCAGATATCCACTGTTCCAGGTTTCCTTGCAGCTAAGGTGTGGAAATCTCCAAGAGAAAGAGAGAAATTGAACCTGCAACCAGCTCTACTTGAAGCCAGCATTATGCCTTGCCACTCACCAAAATTGTTCACTTACATGGGTCAGTATATATGTTTACTTTTTTTCCTTAAGATAATTTGTGTTGGATTTTCTGGTACTTGAAACCAAAATCATCCTAGTCAGTACACACAGTACAATTTTTCTGGATAAAATAACAAAAATCACTTTCAATGGCGTCCTTTTCGTGTTTAACAGCTCCAGCTTGCTGAAACCCGTTAAAATCCCGAATGTCGGTACTTCTTTTTCCATTGCTCCTCTCTCCCACCTCATCTACATATGGTGTCTGTGTTGTCTTAAAAACCTTTAGTCCATGAGTCATGAATGGACATAAAATTGCATTTAAAAGAAAGTTATACAAAGTTTCTCTCTCCTCCCATCTCCGTATTTGATCCTTTCATATAGGTACATTGTTTCGGTGAATATTTGGAGGCACAGCCGCCAGCCTCCAAGACTAAGGAGCCCACTTCTTGATACTCAAGTCTCTCTATATCCCTTTCTCACATTGATCTTGCACAGCGCACATAAAAGAGCACGTATCATTTCCAAAACAAAATTTAAAAAGCCTGGCGCTTCTATTTTAGGTGTTTGTTCCCGCTCACTCCCTCTTCCTCTGGGGAAATCTCACTGCCATGTTGTAAGCAGCCCATGAAGAAGTCCATGTGGTGAGGCGCTGAGGCCTCCTCTTGGGTGTGGAACCTCCAGTCCTGATGGAATCTCAGCTGTCTGCAGTCTTAGTTGACATGTGGACACTGGGTCAGAACCATCAGCATGTCCCAGATTCTTGAGCCACAGAAAATATATTAAAAAGATAGTTTACTTTCTCTGAGCTACTAAGTTTTGGGGTGATTTACCACATAGCAACAGATAACTAATATAGACTGCTTAACTTACTTGACAATACATGATCAAAAAATTAAATAACTGCGTGAAGGAAAAGGGATGCACAGAGGAAAATCAGAATAGAGAAGACATAATGGAGACAGCAGCGAAGTTTGAATACAAAATGTATGCCGCAAGTTCCTGTTTATTAATATGAAATGGGCCACAGATTTGTCCCAAAGATTTTGGCAGTCAGTGCAAAGTGGGAGAGATACAATTAGTACAATCCAGAAAGAAATTTCTCCAATAGATCTTTATACAAAGAACATTGTGCAGTATCACAAATGGATGTTTCAAAAACAAAGTTGCAGAAGTAAAGTTATTTATTCATGTTTATGTTTAATAATCCTCTAATTTGTAAGAAATAAAATGTTTCCCTTTAAAAATGCAATAGACTTAATTCTAAACCTAGCAAAGATGAATCTGAGTATACAAAGCTCACAGAATAAAGACACTGGTGAGAATCAGAACTTAAAATTCAGATTGTTCTTCTTTAGGCACACTTTAAAAAATTGAACTTTAAATTGATTGTTTAATGTGAGAATGCATTTGTAAGACCCAGTGAGAAATGGAAGCTGTGATTATGGAACAACTGAATTTAGTTTATAAAATCATGGAAAATAAACTTTCCCAAATGTTCCAGAAAATGTTCCAGATCTGCCTTCATTTATGCATAAGACAGGAAAATACAACAACAAATAAACAACAACAACTAGCTAATCAATTCCCATATGAATTTGTGAGATCTGAGCTTTTCTGAGACAGTATACATTGGTACGTAAAATTAAATATGATAAAATTTGGGACATTGTAATCATGAGAATGAAATTGCAACAACATAGATGAATCCAGTGTTGTGTAAGAAGTAGCCTGATGCCAACAAACTTCCTGACTCTGTGATCAGTGACTCAAGATGATAGCTTGAAATCATTCATTTGTTAAAACTCTACCATCACACCACTGGATGAATTTCTCAAATAGAATGTCGAGCAAATAACGCAAAGGAATAACAGTCCATTCTAAGGGAGATCGATCCTGGGTGTTCGTTGGAAGGACTGATGCTAAAGCTGAAACTGCAATACTTTGGCCACCTCATGCGACGAGTTGACTCACTGGAAAAGACTCTGATGCTGGGAAGGGTTGGGGGCGGGAGGAGAAGGGGACGACCGAGAATTAGATGGCTGGATGGCATCACCGACTCTGTGGACATGGGTTTGAGTGTACTCCGGGAGTTGGTGATGGACAGGGAGGCCTGGCGTGCTGTGATTCATGGGGTCGCGGAGAGTCGGACACGACTGAGCGACTGAACTGAACTGAACTGAACTGAACGTAAAATATAAAAAAATGTCAAAATGACATATTGGTAGTGGTGAGGATAAATGATTATCCCTTGAGGGAAGGGTGGTGAGAGGGAGGAGCATGAAGTGATCTTCAAGTCTGTTGGTAAGATTCTATTTCTTGATTTGAGTACCGGCATGATGGATGGGTCCACTTTTTGAAAATTCATAAATATGTACTTTTGTGAGTTGTACATACTTCTGTGTGTATTATGTTGTTGTTCAGACACTAAATTGTGCCTGACTCTATGCAACCCCATGAATTGCAGTATGCCAGGCTTCCCTGTCCTTCGCTGTTTCCTGGAGTTTGCTCAAATTCATGTCCATTTAGTTGATTCTGGCATCCAACAATCTCACCCCTTCTCCTCCTGCCCTCAACCTTTCCCAGCATCAGGATCTTTTCCAATGAGTTGGCTGTTCACATCAGATAAAGAATTGGAACTTCAGCTTCAGTATCAGTACTTCCAATGAATATTCAGGGTTGATATCCTTTAGGATTGACTAGTTTGATCTTCTTGCTATCCAAGGGATTCTCCAGAATCTTCTCCAGCACCACAATTTGAAAGCATCAGTTCTTCAGTGCTCAGCCTTCTTTATTGTCTAACTCTCACATCTGTACGTAACTGATAGAAAAACCATAGCTTTGACTATGCAGACCTTTGTCGGCAAAGTGACATTTCCACTTTTTAAGATGCTGTCTAGTTTTGTCACAGCTTTTCTTCCAAGGAGCAAGAGTCTTTTAGTTTCATGACTGCAGTCCCCATCCACAGTGATTTTGGAGCCTAGGTAAATAAAATCTGTCAAGTTAAAAATGACAGAAAGTAGGAAGCAAGCTTTTAAATTAAAAATGAGTCAACAGGATGAAAGGCTACAATACAAAAACAAAGAATAAAGCAGTACAATGGAAGGCACTGAGATCCACTGAAAGCAAAAGTCTTTTGCAAGACTTGGGTGTCATGGTGTTTGGCATACTGCAGGTGTCATTAAATACTTGTGTGTACAACGAACAAGTGAACATTTCCTTTAAAATCAGTCAACTCTTAAAATGAAGTATTTCGAACACTCCTATAGATGCTCTTGTTTTAGCAACATAAAATGTTTTCTAGATACTATTAGAAGAGGATCGATTTCTTGTTATAACTGCTGCAGTCACACCTGTCTAGCGCAGAAGACAAGCAACTGGAGTGATGGGAAATAATTGACACATGACGCTTCACAGGATGAGGTTTCAATTTGCCTGTTTACAAATAAAAAAAAAAGATGTAAAGAAATTATTTTATATTTACTTAGTTCACTGTGATACATACAAACTGAGTGATGGTGTTGTTGGGTATGGGCAGATTTGAATTTTTTTTTAATTCCCGTGAATGGGCTTTTATGAAAATTTGGTAGTTCAGGCTCAAAACAAGGGTAGCTTTGGTGGACTGTGTAAACCCCTGTAGAATTTGTCAGGCAACATGGGTAGAAGCTTTTATTTTATTAGGCAAACGAAATAAAATTATTTATTCATATAAAAATATGGCATAATGTAATACAAGACAATAAGATCTTACCTTTTGAGGAAAATAGAATTAATAAGGAATGGATTGAACTCTATTATATAAACAGGAAACTCCCCATACATATTATTTCTCCCAACGAAGCTTCTGGAAATATTCAGTGACTGTGGATTTGGGGTTACCTTCTCTAGTAAGTACCTTGAGTGCAGGTCAATTCTATTGCTATTTCTGTTACAAAACATGTAATTTCACAGTCAGAAACACTGGGAAGTTAGAGAAAATTAGGAGTTTGAATTAAAATATATTTGTAAAGTGTCTTTGTATCTTGTAAGAGAGAAATTCTCACCTCAGGAATATGTAATTGTATTTCCATTGTTCCTGACAGGAATTTGTTTGAATTTGATTCAGTTAAATAGTATACATAGAAGCCCATCTGGAAACAGTGAGAGTTTTATTTCTTTTCCAATTTGTATTCCTATTATTTCTTTTTCTTCTCTGATTGCTATGGCTGCTGCTGCTGCTAAGTCGCTTCAATCGTGTCCGACTCTGTGCGACCCCATAGATGGCAGCCCACTAGACTCCTCTGTCCCTGGGATTCTCCAGACAAGAATACTGGAGTGGGTTGCCATTTCCTTCTCCAATGCATGAAAGTGAAAAGTGAAAGTGAAGTCGCTCAGTCGTGCCCGACTCTTTGCGACCCCATGGACTGCAGCCTACCAGGCTCCTCCATCCATGGGATTTTTCCAGGCAAGAGTACTGGAGTGGGGTGCCATTGCCTTCTCCGTTGCTGTGGCTAGGGTTCCCAAAACTATGCTGAATAATATTGGTGAGAATGGTCACACTTGTTCCTGGTTTTAGAGGAAAGGCTTTCAGTTTTCTGCAATTGAGGATAACGTTTGCTGTGGGTTTGTTGTGTAAGGCCATTATTATGTTGTGGTATGTTCTTTCTGTGCCTACTTTCTGGAGAGTGTTTTATCATATATGGGTGTTGAATTTTGTCAAAGGCTTTCTCTGCATCTATTGAAATGATCTTATGGTTTTTAATCTTTCAATTTGTTAATATAGTTTATCACATTGATTGATTTGCATATATTGAAGAATTTTTGCATCCCTGGAATAAAGCCCATTTGATCATGATGTATGATCTTTTTAATGTGTTCTTGGAGTCTGTTTGCTAGAATTTTGTTGAAGATTTTGCATCTATGTTCATCAGTGGTATTAGCCTGTAATTTTCTCTTTTTTTTTGTATGGTATCTTTGGATGGTTTTAGTATCAGGGTGATGGCAGCCTTGTAGAATGAGTTTGGGAGTTTTCCTCCCTCTGCAATTTTCTGGAAGAATTTGAGCAGGATACGTTTTAGCTCTTCTCTAAATTTTTGGTAGAATTAACCTGTGAAGCAATCTGATCTGGGCTTTCATTTGTTGGAAGATTTTTGATTACAGTTTCAATTTGTTTACTTGTGATTGGTCTGTTCATATTTTCTATTTCTTCCTGGTCATTTTAGGAAGGGTATACTTTTCTAAAAGTTTGTCCATTTCTTCCAAGTTGTCCATTTTATTGGCATATAGTTGCTCATAGTAGTCTTTTATGATCCTTTGTATTTCTGTGTTGTCTGTTGTAACTTCTCTTTTTTCATTTCTAATCTTATTGATTTGAGTCTTTTTTTTCCTTGACGATTCTAACAGTTTGTCAATTTTGTTTATCTTCTCAAAGAACCAGTTTTTAGTTTTATTGATCTTTGCTCTAGTCTCCATTTCTTTTTCATTTATTTCTGATCTGATATTTATGATTTCTTTCCTTCTAACTCTGAAGCTTTTTTTGTTCTTCTTTTTCTAGTTGCTTTAGGTTTAAGTTTAGGCTGTTTATTTGATGTCTCTCTTGTTTCTTGAGGTAGGCTTTATATTGCTATGAACATCTCTCTTAGCCCTGCTTTTACTGCATCCCATAGGTTTTGGGTTGCCATGTTTTCATTGTTGTTTGCATCTAGGTATATTTTGATATCCTTTTTCATTTGTTCAGTGTTCAGTTCAGTCACTCAATGGTGTCTGACTCTCTCTTGGTTATTCAGAAGCATGTTGCTTAGCCTCCATGTGTTTGTGTTTTTCATAGATTTTTTTATTCCTGTAGCTGATAAGATTTTATAGTGCTGTGATCAGAAAAGATGATTAAAATGATTTCAATATTTTAAAATTTACCAAGGCTAGATTTCAGGCCCAGGATGAGATCTATCCTGGAGAATGTTCCATGTGAGCTTGAGAGAAAAGTGAAATCTAATTTTTTTTTTGGATGAAATACCCTATAGATATCAATTAGGTCCAACCAGTCCAATGTATTATTTAAAGTTTTCATTTCTTTTGTTTATTTCTTGTCTGAATGATCTGTCCATTGGTATAACTGGGGTATTAACTTTTCCCACTATTATTATGCTGCTTCTATTTCCTCTTTAATAGTTGTTAGCATTTGCTTTATGTATTGAGGTGCTTCTATGTTGGGTGCATATATATTAATAGTTGTTATGCCTTCCCTGGTGGCTCAGAGGTTAAAGCATCTGCCTCCAATGCGGGAGACCCGGGTTCTATCCCTGGGTCGGGAAGATCCCCTGGAGAAGGAAACGGTAACCCACTCCAGTATTCTTGCCTGGAGAATCCCACAGACTGAGAAGCCTGGTAGGCTAAGAAGCCTGGTAGGCTACAGTCCACGGGGTCGCAAAGAGTTGGACACGACTGAGCAACGGAACGGAACGGATGCCTTCTTCTTGGATTGATCCCTTGATCATTATGCAGTGTCTTCTTTGTCTCTCATAAGAGTCTTTATTTTTAAGTCTATTTTATCTCATATGAGTATTGCTATTCCTGCTTTCTTTTGGTCTCCATTTGCATGGAATATCTCTTTCCAGGCCCTCACTTTCAGTCTTTATGTGTCCCTAGGTTTGAGGTAGGTCTCTTGTTTGTTTGCAGATGACATGATTCTCTACATAGAAAACTCTAAAGATGCTACTAGAAAATTACTAGGACTAATCAATGAACATAGTAAAGTTGTAGGAGATGAAATTAATACACAGAAATCCCTCACATTCCTATGCACTAACAATGAAAAATCAGAAAGAGAAATTAAGGGAACAATCCCAATTACCATTGCAACAAAAAGCATAAAATACTTAGCAATAAATTAGTTCTTGGCCTTGTTGAATTGTTCATGGACTCCCAGAACTGCAGGAAGAGCAGTGTGGTCAGGCAGAGATTACCCTCTTGAATTTCACAAATAGTGCAGACTGGAGCTGCTTCCGGAGCCTGAGAATTAGGGTACTAAAGAATGAACGAGACCAAGATGCAGGTTCACTGAGACCAACAGAGGGTGGAGAAGTGGCGAATGCTAGAGGGATAGGGAGGCTGGTTTGAGCAGCTTGAAAATGTAGCTGAACCGTGCAAGTGACCACTAAGAGTAGTTTTTGTAGGAATCAGTAGCATCTCAACAAGGTCTTCTGGGCTTCCACTCACCCATGTGGACCTGGAAACAATAATCCAGGTCAATGTAATTATCAACAGAACAAGAGTCACCACCATTAGCGTAAGATTGTATATGACTCATGAAGAAAAAGATAGTTAATCCAAAGAAGTCAATTTACCATGAAGGACAATGACTTTTCCCACTCCTTTCCCCAACACCAGAGGAATCTATGTGAGAAAGAAAGGGGCTCTTTCATAACAGCAAGTATTTCCATACCTCTCCCGTCTACTCCAATTCAGTCCTTCATGGGTAAGGTGAAGGACGAGGGGATATTGGAGGCAGATTAATTCATGTATGAGATTAAGTTTAAAAATAATTAGGACTAAGTCTTTTAAATTAAAGACAATAGTCAGTACGAAAAAGAAAGTGACAAATTTAAGGAAGCAAATTGGGACATCACAATAGGGTCTGCTATGTAGTGGGAGGCTGGGAGGTGAGCGGAGCACAGTTACTCTTTGAAAAAAAAATCTTCATGTCTATCCCCCAATGTGGTAAGACTCCTCAATAAAACTGGTCAGAGAAGAAATTATTGTTATTACTGTGAACAAGTGCCAGCGGGGAGAGGTAGTCAGTAAGCCCTGCTGGAGTGGAGGGTGACAGGCTGATGAGGAGGTGGGGACTCGCTGAAAAGACATTGGAAGGGGAGGCCAGCTGGCCCAGTGAGACGGGCAGGATTTGGTTGGGCAGGAAGTTGGTTTTACTCTCCTAAAATGTGAAACATTTGAAAGGAGAGAGGAAACATAGAAGCAAATATAATTTTTTTAAAACCTTAAGTGGATTCATTTTCGAAACAGTCTCATTGTCCTACAGCCTGGGAAGCTCCAAACATTCAGTGACTGATGACAGCTGGCCTCCTTACCCTTTTACTAACTTAGGCATCTAGGGTTGTCAGCTGGAAAACTGAGCTCCGTGCAGCTCCCATATCTTACATCAAAACCTGCTGCAATGAGGGGAGGAGCAGATAGCTAGTCCATAAGGAAAGAAGCATATTATAGCTGGTAAGACCCAAACTGAGAACAGGAAGAGATAGGGTTCACAAAGTAAAATGAAGAAATGAGTCCTACAAAGTCATCCATCATTATTTCATCCGTTGTAGTAGTCTACTTTTCTAAGTCTGTTCTCTTGCACAAAGTAACTAACCTCAACTCAGATATTGTCCTCTCAGTGTAAGTAACAGGCTGGAGAGGCAAGAGGGCATGGCTGCTGTAGCGCTTCTCCTGGAGATGGAAGTTTGGCCAAAAGTTTCATCGCTTCTGAGTCCCAACAGGAATGTGGACAGAAGGCTTGCTCTCTACACAGGACGAGGCATTTGAAAGTATTTATGTTGTTTTCATGACTTGATCAACTGAAGCACCAGTTTGGAGAAGTGATCGCAGGTTTCCTTGATAACTCAGTTCATAAAGAATCTGCCTGCAGTGCAGGAGACCTGGGTTCGATCCCTGGGTCGGGAAGATCCCCTGGAAAAGGAAATGGCAAACCACTCCAGTATCCTTGCCTGGAAAATCCCATCTACAGAGGAACCTGGTGGGCTGCAGGCCGTGGGGTCGCAAAGAGTCGTGCACAACTGAGCAACTAACACACAAACAGTTGGCAAGAAGACAAAGAACACTCAGGTGTGTTAGCTGATGTGTTGCCTGCAGAAGGTCGACAGTTAGAGGGATGCTGGCTGCTTTGTAAGGAGTGTAGAGTGATATCCTTCAAACTGCCACACCTATTATAGGACTGTCTTTTAAAAGCATACTTATTTATTTATTGAACGTGCCACAGGGCATGCAAGATCTTAGTTCCCCTGCATGGATGAGAGAAGTCATAACCACTGAACTGCCCAGCACACCCCTAAAACTGTCTTGTAATTTGAGATGTATCAGCATGGTAGGACAATAAAGTGTAAAATTTATGTTTTCATACTCTTTCCCTTAAGAAAATGATGGTAAAATTGCAAAAACGAGAAACTATAAATCATTATTTTTATACTAACAACTCTATTAGCTAAAATTTGCTTGTATATGACATGGTTGCACTAATTTAACAATGCAATTATACTAAATTTCAGGCCTAAATAATCAGCCATCTGTTATTCATTTCTACCTCCATGGTCTACAAACACATCAGAGGTGTTTTCTAATTCCCTTTTTAATTTTCTTAAACGCTATGGCTATTCACATTTATAGTGTTGAATTTCCATGTTTGTGAAATTTCCAGTTTTCCCTCTACCGTTGATTTTTAATTTTATTCCTGTGATCAGAAAATATAGTTGGTATGATTTCAGTGTTCTTACTTTTGTTAAGACTTTTTGGGACTTATCTTTTCTACTTTGAGTTGTGAACAAAAAAAGAGAGAAAGTAAAAGGCAACAGTATCAAAAAAGAATTCTAACCAAAAATATCATTTCAGAAAATAAAAGACTGCTTTATAAAGCAAGAATTTAATTTTACCATTAATTAACTTGAAGTCTTTGTTTGATGAAATTATTTTTGGTTAAAATTCTTTTTTGATATTGTTGCTTTTTTCTCTTTCTCTCTCTTATTTTTTTGGTAACTTTTAAAGAAGAAAAGTCCATCCCCATTGCCTGGTACACCTTCAGGCTTGTGTCCTATCATTGACTCCCAGCCGCCCTCAGCCCCGCTCTGCCACTCTGAGACCCGGTGACACAGAAGGAGTTTTAGCAGTTTGAGCCCTTCAAGGCTCACTCGCACAGAACCTCTCTATTAAAACTTCTTTCTTTATCCTTTTATCCTGTCTTAATTTTCTGCCTAGAATTTCTCAATCTCTGACATAACCTACACCAATTATCACCTGTCTTCCCCAAACATAATGCAGCTCCAGGAGAGCAGTGATTATTTTGTATTCTCAGCTGTATCACCAGAGCCTGGAACACTCCTGATAAATAATAATGCTCAATAAATATTTAGTGAATGAATGATTGAACAGACCTGTGTATTGAGTACATACATCTGAAGAACTCCTCTCCAGACCCTCTTTCACCTGGCTTACTACTGTGAATCTTTAAGACTTACTTTTCAACATCAATTGCTCAGAAATCCTTTCCTATTTTTTTTCTCCCATCCTCATCCTTATTCTACTGTATTGCAATTGCTTGCATATTTCATAACATCTCCTTAGCAGGAAGGTAGTGAACATGTAAGCCCTGTTCACATCCGCGGCCCCATTCCTAAACAGCACCTGGCACAGAACAGGTATCACACATATCTTTGTTCTTTTTCTTAATACTCATCATTCTTCACACATCACATGCATTATTAATCTTCTAAACTTTTATTTATACTATTTAGTTGTAAAATACTATTTCTACATTTCTATTTGCTTCCCAAGTGGCTTGGTAGTAAAGAATTTGCTTGCCAAGCAGAACATGCAGGTTTGCTCCTTGGATCGGGAAGGTCCCCTGAAGCAGGAAATGGAAACCCACTCCAGTATTCTTTCCTGGGCAATCCCATGGACTGAGGGGCCTGGCAGGCTACAGGCCATGGGGTTGTAAAGAGTCAGACACAACTTAGCAATTAAACAGCAGCAGCACACTTCTATTTGATATATCTAATTTATTAGTACCTCAATTTCTATCATGTATGCCTAAGAATTATTTTTCCTATTGTTCTCAAATTGTGCACCAGTGCACCTTGGGGTGCCACAGACTTTCACAGGGGAACTGCAGGATATTTTAATATTTTGGGAGAACTACAGCAACATCATGTGGATACCAGATGAGATACTTACGGTTCCACGTTGGATTGTGCTGCACCCCTTTCAATGACATTATATCTTTGTGAAGCTGAGGTTTAGTGGTTTTTGTGATAAAAGGCAAGTAATGCATGAAAATTAATGTGGAACAGAAAAGCAGGATGTTAGTGTCCCCTGTGATTCCAAGTATTGAGAAGTGCACAATACCCACCAAGCTCCTGCATCTCATTATATATAATGATGGCTGAGACTGAAATAAAAATATTACTTTTACCTTTTAAGATATATGTATTATTTTTTACATAGTTCCTAAACAGTAGGAAACAAACCTTATTAAGCTGCTTGGATTGCTTAGATATTTCTTTTGACCTGGTTAGGAAGGGAATGAAAAATTACTGAGATGTTACAGGGAACACGAACCAAGACAGTTTAAAAACCTCTTCATTATCTAAATTAGTGCTCCAATTCCAAACTTTTAGGTCAAATCACAAATATTGCAGACACTCGAGTATACCTCTACTTTGATAAACTGTCAAACATCTGTGGAGTTGATCATTTTTTATCAGACTCTCGTCTGATAAATGTGGCGTCAATAAGGCCTCTTTCTTTTTTTCCCTCATTCTATCCTTCATGCTTCCCAGCTCCATGTCCTGCTCTCTCCTCTCTGTGATCTATGTGAGTTTCCTTTTATGTTGATTAGTGTGGCTGAGTAAAAGATTTGGTCATTTCCTCTTTTACTAGTAAAAAGACTTACCTAGATATATTTCCCCCCATGTTGATCAGAGCTGAGAGCCTTACTAAATTAAGGGAACTGTACTTTTAGCACCTTCCTTCCCCTGGTGAGTTTTGCCCTTACCAAATTCTTTATGAATATGTTATCACCAAGTACTTCATTTTGGTACAAAATGAATAGATCCTCAAATAATTAGCTTGTTGGGGCAACAAGCAGAAACTTTAGTTGTTGCTTTACAGCAATTATTTCATTAAACTTAAGCATCTGACTAAAAATCTTTTTATCACCTGTTTCCAGCAAAGGTAACAGTTACCGTATGTTTTTTCTTTTCTACCTTCAAAGTGACAATTAGGGTAAAGAAAAGATGTTTTAGAATACACCTCCCCATCTTTTGCTCCCTTTCCCTGAAAGAACTCCCACTTGATCCTTTTGCTTTTTCCATCCCTCCAAAGTCTAGAGTAGAACCCTCAACCCAGTCAACGCCTGAACCCATTGGGTTCCTTCAGCAGAATGTATCTTTGCTCCCTGGTCATTCACATGTTGTTCTATCCCTAACTGTACCATGCTACACACACATCATTCTCTCTTCATCCACTATTACATCTAGACCCCTTAGAAAAAGGAGTAAAGAAATAGGAAATCTATAGTCTTTTCAAAAGACATCAATGCAACCTAGTAGACCAGTTTAGGGCTTCCCTGGTAGCTCAGCTGGTAAAGAATCTGACTGCAATAGAGGAGATCCTGGTTCAATTCCTGGGCAGGAAGTTCCCCTGGAGAAGGGCTAGGTTACCCACTCCAGTGTTCTTGGGCTTCCCTGGTGGCACAGACTGTAAAGAATCTGGCTGCAATGCAGGACACCTGGGTTCAATCCCTGGGTTGGGAAGATCCCCTGGAGGAGGGCATGGTAACCCACTTTAGTAGTCTTGCCTGGAAAATCCCCATAGATGAGGAGCCTTGTGGACTACAGTCCATAGTGTCACAAAGAGTCAAACATGACTGAGTGACTAAGCACACAGCACAGACCAGTTTAAGAGAAAATCAAGAAGTGACTATGGGATTGTGTGGCAAAGAGCTCAGGGAAGATAAAAGAATGCTTCATAGAAAGCTATAGCTTCAACATCATTCTACCACAGGACTGGACTGAAAACAGTTGTACTACACGTCTCCAAATGGAAAGTACTCTCTGGCTTCCTACAATGTGATTTTCTGGCTAGCTTTCAATGATTTATTACTCTTGGAAAGTTCAGGTGTTTGTTTTTGTTTTCTGGCAGCAAGTCATTTATTTACCTGGCACATCTGGTCAGCAATTTGTAATGACTATGCCGTCTTTCTTACATGGAGAAATGTAATGCAAATAATAAGAAGGATTAAGGAAGTATTAAAAAAGCAGAGACATTACTTTGCTGACAAAGGTTCATCTAGTCAAAGCTATGGTTTTTCCAGCAGTCATACCAACCATTTCATCCTCTGTCGTCCCCTTCTCCTCCTGCCTTCAATCTTTCCCAACATCAGGTCTTTTCAAATAAGTCAGCTCTTCACTTCAGGTGGCCAAAGTATTGGAGTTTCAGCTTCAGTATCCATCCTTACAATGAATATTCAGGACTGATTTCCTTTAGGATGGACTGGTTGGATCTCCTTGCTGTCCAAGGGACTCTCAAGAGTCTTCTCCAACACCACAGTTCAAAAGCATTAATTCTTTGGCACTCAGCTTTGTTTATAGTCCAACTCTCACTTGGATACCACTCCAAGCACTGTCAACAGCAATCTTACAAATTTCAAAATGATATTCCTATGCTGATTCCTGTTCTTCTGGAACTTAACCAACTCTTGCCTGTTTGGACTGCCTTGAGTTCCATACTTACAGCACTGCTCAATGAGGAGCCTGAGGACAGGCAGCAGGTGCCGGGGTTGATACAAAGCTCAAAGCACTGCTAATGTGTGTTTTGTTTTATATTTTGTTTTAAATGGTGTCTACATGTGTCATATCTTACATTTATTGCAATCATGTTTGAAGAGATCAATGCTATTTCCTTGTGTCTATGTATGTTCTGATCTTATTGATGTCTTCCCTCACCCCATTTATCATGTCAGATCAACTAAGTCTCCAGTCTGGTTTAAACATAATCTATTGATCAAACCACTGAGTTTTTAAAAAATGTTTTCCAATTTAATTTAATTTTATGGCATCACCAACTCAGTTGACATGAGTTTGAGTAAACTCCAGGAGTTGGCAATGGACAGGGAGGCCTGGCGTGCTTCAGTCCATGGGGTCACAAAGAGTCGGACACGACTGAGCGACTGAACTGAACTGAAGGAAGTGTTGTCCCTTCAGAAAAGCTGTATAATGAATTTCACAAGACCTTTTCAAGTTAATATATTTTGCTCTGTGAGTTTTCTTATTCCCCAACAGCTGAGACACAAAATGAATGGGTGTCATATGTATTTGCTCTATTTTAAGAGATGATCTGAAATATACAACCAGATGAATGGTCCAAATGCTAATATGGTTATGTTTTATGGCATATATTGTGCAAGTATATTGGCTTTTCTTGTCTTATTTTTTTACCCATAGCACTCATCTTATTCTCTATGAATATGTCCAGCATCCAAAGAGACCTTATTTCAACAGGCCTGGTGTATATGCCATTTGTTTCCCATCAGCAGAAACACAAGTGACCAGGGTATGTTGCAGAGACATTGATATATTATTGGGATTTCTCTCCTTTCCCTTTCTTTCAGTCTTTTCTTATGTGTCTCTTCTCACTTATTTGCATCTGGCTCTTTAGTAATGTTCAGTTCAGTCGCTCAGTCGTGTCCAACTCTTTGCGACCCCATGAATCACAGCACGCCAGGCCTCGCTGTCCATCAAACAACACTATTTCTATGGTCAGTGCACGAAAGGAGAATTTATTAGTGTTAGCTTTTGGTTATATTCACTTTTTTCCCCATCTCAAAGCAATTATTGACTCGGTGATATCCAAATTTCTTTCCTTCCTTCCTATCTTTGTTTGCCTCTCTAAGCTTATTTCATGCATTTTTTCTCCTTCTTATACTTTCTTTCTGTCTTCTCTTTCTGTTTTCCCCTCTTTCCCTCCTCTTCCCCTCTTGCCTTCCCTCTTCCTTCCTTCCTTTCTTTGTTTCTTTTTTTCCTCTCCCTTGATTATTATCCTGAGCAATACTGTAATATTATTGCTTTATAGTTACAGTACACTTAAATTCTAACTTCTTTGCGACCAATCTCTCCTAATTGCTAGCGTTTAGATTTTTGGTATGCAGATAGTAATAGTCGATTGTTTGGAACTAATGAAACCATGGAGATTTTAGGCAGTGTATGAAACGTGAAAGTCACTCAGTCATGTCCGACTCTTTGTGACCCCATGGACTATACAGTCCATGGAATTCTCTTGGCCAGAATACTGGAATGGGTAAACTTTCCCCCAGGGATCAAACCCCAGGTCTCCTGCACTGCAGGCAGATACTTTACCAGATGAGCTACAAGGGAAGCCCCAAAACACGAGTGGGTAGCCTATCCCTTCTCCAGCAGATCTTCCCGACTCAGGAATTGAACTGGGGTCTCCTGCATTGCAGGCAGCTTGTTTACCAACTGAGCTATCAGAGAAGCCTAGGCAGGGTATACTAGCATGCAAATTCATTCTTATGCTGATCCAGAAGTTTAGAGGTAATGAGTTTATATATGATACACCACATATCTTTCATGCCAAACAGCTAAGAGAATGATATCAACATTACCGTCTCAAGTTTTATAATAGATTTTGATATAAGCTATTCTGTTCTGGTTGAATATTTTTTTTAACATTTTATACAATTACGTGCACTTATTTTAGACTAATATTTTTCTAGTCTTGTTCTGCAAATATATATATCAGCACTTTCCATAGCACTGAGGTTTTGAAAATAATAATTGTGTAACTAATTGTAATTGTGTGCCAAAATCTTAGTATTTTGAAGTCAAAATGGTATGGAAATTGATAGCCTCCAACAGACATGGTTTGGGTAATGGACGTTTTTAGTAGGTTTTGTACAACACTTCTCCACAGAATAGGGACAGTACAGATTTGACACCTTTAATTCAAACGTGAGCTACTAAGAAATGGTTGTGGTGCAAAAGCAACAATGATACCAAATTATTGTTTACTCTTTGAAATTCAGCTTCTCATTTTATTTTTTCTTTTTAGTCTGCATTCTTTCAGTGATTTCCCAAAAGTTTCCTTCACTCTTAAACATATACCTTAGAGCAAGTATCATGTTTTGGGAACTAATTGAAAGAAATATTAAAAAACAAGATCCAATGAAACCTGCTGTACCAAGTAGTAAGGGTCTGTTAGGCAACGCTGTGGGGCTTTTGTGATTGCCAGACTTTGGTTAGGGTGTAGTCAGGAAAATACGAGAGATCAAATAGCACTGGTAGACTGGGAATATGAGGGCCCATTTCTGTAAGTCTGGGCTAATTTAGCATTATGCTACTTTGGATTGGATGAAATCTGGCCAAAAAACCACCCTCAGTTATGCTCTGCCTGCTTATAAGGTTTTTTATTTTAGCTTTTCATTTCCTAATCAAGAATCTGTCTCCATAGAAACACAAATAAGAAGAGCATCAGGAAAGCGATTTCTCTGCTTTTGCTTCCATTTAAATGGAAAGGGGATTTACAGCAGGCAAAAAAATTCAGCTTTAATAAGTAGTATTTTCAAATGTGTCCTTCAAATTTATCCCTCTCAATTTATAAAGTAGTTACTGGTAGCTAAAATTTTGAAGCAAAACAAGGCAATTTTATATCTGGAGCAAATTATAAGGCCTGCATTTAAACTAAAATAGGTTCCTGATCTTGAAATGGCTGCAAGTCTCAGCTACAGTTCCAAAATAATGTGTACCTTTTTCATCTCAGGGTCAGCTCACATCTCTTCCTTCCTGGAGAGATCACCATGGGACATGGTTACCATGGAGGGAGTAACTGGATGTTCTGAGGTGTACTTTTTGTTTGTTTCCAAGTGTCCCATAGAACTTTCTATTATTGCTGCTTTGGACACACTTTGCTTTATATTTTATTTATTTTTAATTGAAGGATAATTATTTTATAGTATTGTGTTGGCCTTGGAGTACAGAATGAAGCAGGGCAAAAGCTAATAGAATTCTGCCAAGGGAATGCACTGATTATAGCAAACATTCTCTTCCAACAACACAAGAGAAGACTCTGGGCATCACCTGAAGGCCAACACCAAAATCAGATTGATTCTATTCTTTGCAGCCAAAGATGGAGAAGCTCTATACAGTCAGCAAAAACAAGACTGGAGCTGACTGTGGCTCAGATCATGAACTCCTTAGTTTCAAACTCAGACTTAAATTGAAGTAAGTAGGGAAAACCACTAGACCATTGAGGTATGACCTAAATCAAATCCCTAACAATTATACAGTGGAAGTGAGAAATAGATTTAAGGGACTAGATCTGATAGACAGAGTGCCTGACGAACTATGGATGGAGGTTTGTGACACTGTGCAGGAGACAGGGAGTAAGACCACCCCCAAGAAAAAGAAATGTAAAAAGGCAAAACGGCTGTCTGAGGAGGCCTTGCAAATAGCTGTGAAAAGAAGAGAAGTGAAAAGCAAAGGGGGAAAGGAAAGATATAAGCATCTGAATGCAGAATTCCAAAGAATAGCAGGGAGAGATAAGAAAGCCTTCCTCAGTGATCAGTGCAAAGAAATAGAGGAAAGCAATAGAATGGGAAACACTAGAAATCTCTTCAAGAAAATTAGAGATACCAAGGGAAAACTTAATGCAAAGATGGGCTCAATAAAGGACAGAAATGGTATGGACCTAACAGAAGCAGAAGATATTAAGAAGAGATGCCAAGAATACACAACAGAACTGTACAAAAATGATCTTCATGACCCAGGTAATCACGATGGTGTGCCCACTCACCTAGAGGCAGACATCCTGGAATGTGAAGTCAAGTGGGCCTTAGAAAGCATCACTATGAACAATGCTAGTGGAGGTGATGGAATTCCAGTTGAACTATTTCAAATCCTGAAAAATAATGCTGTGAAAGTGCTGCACTCAATATGCCAGCAAATTTGAAAAATTCAGCAGTGGCTACAGGACTGGAAAAGGTCAGTTATCATTCCAATCCCTAGGAAAGGCAACACCAAAGAATGCTCAAACTACCACACAATTGCACTCTTCTCAAATGCTAGCAAAGTAATGCTCAAAATTCTTCAAGCTAGGATTCAACAATACATGAACCATGAACTTCCAGATGTTCAAGCTGGTTTTAGAAAAGGCAGAGGAACCAGAGATCAAATTGCCAACATCTGCTGGATCACGGAAAAAGCAAGAGAGTTCCAGAAAAACATCTATTTCTGCTTTATTGACTATGCCAAAGCCTTTGACTGTGTGGATCACAACAAACTTCGGAAAATTCTGAAAGAGATGGGAATACCAGACCACCTCACCTGCTTCTTGAGAAATCTGTATGCAGGTCAGGAAGCAACAGTCAGAACTGGACATGGAAAAATGGACTGGTTCCAAATAGGAAAAAGAGTATGTCAAGGCTGTATATTGTCACCCTGCTTATTTAACTTATATGCAGAGTACATCATGAGAAATGCTGGGCTGGATAAACCACAAACTAGAATCAAGATTGGAGAGAAACATATCAATAAACTCAGATATGCAGATGACACCACCGTTAGGGCAGAAAGTGAAGAACTAAAGAGCCTCTTGATGAAAGTGAAAGAGAAGAGTGAAAAAGTTTGCTTAAAACTCAACATTCAGGAAACTAAGATCATGGCATCCGGTTCCCTGACTTCATGGTAGATAGATGGAGAAACAGTGGAAACAGTGTCAGACTTAATTTTTCTGGGCTCCAAAATCGCTGGAGATGGTGACTGCAGCCATGATATACAAAGACATTTACTCCTTGGAAGAAAAGTTGTGACCAACCTAGACAGCATATTAAAAAGCAGAGATATTACTTTGTCAACAAAGGTCCATCTGGTCAAGGCTATGGATTTTCCAGCAGCCATGTATGGATATGAGAGTTGGACTATAAAGAAAGCTGATCACCGTAGAATTGATGCTTTTGAACTGTGGTGTTGGAGAAGACTCTTGAGAGTCCCTTGAACTGCAAGGAGATCCAACCAGTCCATCCTAAAGGAGATCAGTTCTGAATATTCATTGGAAGGACTGTTGCTGAAACTGAATCTCCAATACTTTGGCCACCTGAAAGGAAGAGTTGACTCATTTGAAAAGACTCTGATGCTGGGAAAGTCTGAAGAAAGAGCTCAGTTCAGTTCAGTTGCTCAGTCGTGTCCGACTCTTTGCAACCCCATGGACTGCAGCACGCTTGGCCTCCCTGTCCATCACCAACTCCCGGAGTTCACTCAAACTTAACGTCCATTGAGTCGGTGATGCCATCCATCCATCATGTATGGATGTGAGAGTTTGACTATAAACAAAGCTGAGCGCCAAAGAATTGATGCCTTTTGTCCCTTTTTATGGGCACAAAATCTCTGCTATACAAAAGGTCTTGAGTGATCAAGCCTGGTCCCTGGTCCCAAAGTTGAATCTTCTTCTTCAGAGATCACAAATCCGACACTGTTCACCATAAGCTATCAATGAGAAGAAGGGGTTTTGTAAAGGGATGCTCTCTATGAATATTCCAGAGACTCCACAAGTGTATCTCACATCTAAAGACCTCATATCTCAGACAGTTACTCCCAGTTCAGTTCAGTTCAGTTCAGTTGCTCAGTCGTGTCTGACTCTCCGCGACCCCATGAATCACAGCATGCCAGGCCTCCCTGTCCATCACCAACTCCCGGAGTTCACTCAAACTCATGTCCACAGAGTCGGTGATGCCATCCAGCCATCTCATTCTCTGTCGTCCCCTTCTCCTCCCGCCCCCAACCTTTCCCAGCATCAGAGTCTTTTCCAGTGAGTCAACTCGTCACATGAGGTGGCCAAAGTATTGGAGTTTCAGCTTTAGCATCAGTCCTTCCAATGAACACCCAGGATTGATCTCCTTTAGAATGGACTGGTTGGATCTTCTTGCAGTCCAAGGGACTCTCAAGAGTCTTCTCCAGCACCACGGTTCAAAAGCATCAATTCTTTGGCGATCAGCTTTCTTCACAGTCCAACTCTCACATCCATACATGACCACGGGAAAAACCATAGCCTTGACTAGACGGACCTTGGTTGGCAAAGTAATGTCTCTGCTTTTTAATATATTATCAAGGTTGGTCATAACTTTCCTTCCAAGGAGAGCTAAATATCTTCTGAGGGATCAAGGGTCTCTTCAACTCCAGCCTGGGAGCACAGTAACGTGGCTTCTCCCCTCTCTTCTACCACCACTGCCCAGCTGCCCCAAGTTCTCAGACTTAGAGTCTCCTGTGCCAGATGGCCTTGGCTGCCCTAGTTCACCTTGGGGCAGAAAGCAGAGGGAGAAGACTTTAGCTTTCTGCATTACAGCCAACGCGTTAGAGGGCAAATACAGAATTACCACAGCAACACGGCCACTGGAGTGATTTCCGATTCATCTCAGCTCAGATACAGCTTCCCTGTGCCCTCTCGGCCACCCCCCACACCCACACTGTGCTGTAAAATCATTGTTTAGTTTATCCTTCAACATTTTAAGATGTATCTTTAGTTATCTTACCAGTATATATTTTATTTGTATCTTATACATAAAATAAATATTTGGCAGTCTTTTTTTATCTGAGTTGTAGAAATTTTTGCAAGCATAAAATAAACTAAGGGTAATAACAGTAAAACGATGACAGATGTAGCTTGTTAGGATGGCTGCCTACCCGCTCTGGTACACTCCCATTTGGGGGAAACCAGCAGCTGTCACTGAGCTTCCACTATTGTCAAATTCCCACAATGTCTTTTCAGTAGAAAGACTGTCTTACAGAGCCAATATTTCACTGTTTCCATTGCCATTTCTCAAACTATGTGGTAGTTTCTTCATAAACACAGTGGGGTTTTAATAAGAGATCATCTTTTCTATATATTCTGCTAATTCTATAATCATCAAAAGCAGAAAAATACTTTGGAAGAAAAATGGCTACTGCTGGGGCCTCAGGCTTCTTTGGAAGTGTAACAATTCATTTACTTGCTGAAATAAGACCCTCCTAAATCTGCTGGGAATGGTAGAGGGGAAAAACCACGCTGCAATCCAATTCTGGTATAAAGGAAAACAGAGTATTTGTCTCAGAGGGCACAAACATATGACTTGTTCCAAGCAACTGGTACAGTTGTGGGAACTGGGTCAGGTTCTTGTCTGCTGTAGCTAACTGAATACCTGCTGAAGGAACTGAACAGTTCTTGATATTGAGAGAGGAAATACCTAGTATATTTGAGGCAATTGATTAAGATATTTATTTATTGAGCACTTATTATATGCCAGACACTGGGCTAAATGTTTGTCATTTTTATTGCACTTATAATTAGAGAACAATTAAAAAAGAGAGAGAAAGAGAGAGCAGAAGGTTAAGGGCCAGGAAAAGGGAAAGAAAGTAAAAATCAGAAGAGATCCATGTGAAACATGTGCCTAGAGATGCTTCATGAATGAAGCGGGTCTTAAAGATAGTGTATTAATCAAGATTCTGCATAGAAGCAGAATCAGTAGGAGATATATATATAATATAAAAGTGAAACTCCAATGTGGTGTTTTAGAGGGGCTCTGAGAAACTCCCAAGTTTTTAGCACAGAAAGACCCACTACCATAATATACATTCTAAGATATCAGGATTAGTCAGGTTTTCAGGAAGGAGAAACTGTCCTCAAGCACTACAGAATATACAATGTTGTTATATAATCCCTAGTACAGAGCTTAAACTGAGTTGTTTGTTGTGTAATCATCAGTTCTGGGCTTAAAGTAAAAAAACCTTTTATGTGGCTAAGACTAAGGAATGTAGAGAAAAACAAGATGTTTGTCCTTTCCTCCTCCTTGAGAATTCCAGACCCCTATCTCCTCCTTGAGAGCCCCAGATCCCTTTCTCCTCAGGGACCCCGGACTTCTTATCAACCTGCCTAGAAATTGATTCTCTCATCCCCCCCCCCCGCCCCTTTTCTTTTAGGAGAATTATGTTGCCAAGGGAAAGAAGCATCGTTTTCATTCCATAACTACTTTCTGCTGTTGAGTGGCATGGTCCCCAAACTTTCGAGGCAACATATTCTCCTAAACCTCATATTGACTATCTTTGATCCAGGGGCCCCAAGTAATAGTTGGAGGAGGTTGTGGCACTCGTAGGAGCTTGGACAACCATTTGTAACTTAAAAGCTTTCAGACGGTTAGAAACAACCCCCCTTTTACAGTTACAGATGTAAGGCAAAATAGTCATTAAACCAAGTTAAAACATAATCAAAATTAAAAGTCACATTATGTCCATAGTTACATCAGTCCATCTTAGGATTGTTAGGTGTCATCACAAAGTTGAAGAAAGTCCTTTCCTTGAAGCGGAAAAACCCACCATGGGGAGTCTTCAGTTGATGAGGCAGGGAGTGCTCCTCAGACCCAGCAAATAGACCGATTGTGGAATGCAGCATAGGAATGAGTTCAGGACAGGAAGGTGTTGTCTTTAGGGTCAATCGGCCGACTCAGGACTTTTGGAGTCAGCAGAAGCAAGCCCACCTAGATTCTCAGGCCCATCTCATTTCCTGGCCCAAACAGCAGTTTGTTTGGCTCAAAGGCTGGATAAGGAGTTAATGTCCCAGTAATGTCTGTTGGAAAGCTAAAAGCTGAGTCACATAGTTAATTTTAAGACTTCAGAATCTATGACAATATCTGTGCACAAAACCAATCTGTCACAGAGACAGTCCCTTCTTCATAGGGGCAGTTTGAGCCCTCAATAAAGCTATGGGTAAAACTTTAAACCGACTCTCTTGTTTTTCCTGAGTTAGCTTACATGGGTGTCTTTTAATAATGTCATTAGCCTTTTCAACTTTTTCCTGAAGATTGGGGTCTCCAGGAACAGTGTAAGTGATATTCTATTCCTTGAGCTTTTGATACCTCTTGAGTTACAACAGCTTTAAAGATGGTGCCATTGTCACTCTGAACTTTAGAGTTTACTTACATCATGAGAAGTCAGTACAGTAAGATTTTGTCCATTCATTAACCTTGAGCTTTAGTGGATATGGCTTTTGATGTGAAAATAGGTGAGGGTCATTGAGCCTGATAATGAGAGGAACAGTATTTTGTGCTTGACCCACAGTTTTTCCAAAAACCCATACTCTAGGATTTACATCTTGTTCAGTTAAAAAGAGCAGGTTCCGTATTCATTAAAACAGAGGTCTGGACCTTGCTCAGTATATCCCTCCCCAGAAGGGGTGAGGGAGATTCTGGCATGATCAGAAACTCGTGAGAAAATAGTAGGGTCCCAGTTCAGTTCAGTTCAGGTCAGTCGCTCAGTCGTGTCCGACTCTCTGCGACCCCATGAATCACAGCACGCCAGGCCTCCCTGTCCATCACCAACTCCCGGAGTTCACTCAAACTCATGTCCACAGAGTCGGTGATGCCATCCAGCCATCTCATTCTCCGTCGTCCCCTTCTCCTCTCGCCCCCAACCTTTCCCAGCATCAGAGTCTTTTCCAGTGAGTCAACTCGTCGCATGAGGTGGCCAAAGTATTGCAGTTTCAGCTTTAGCATCAGTCCCTCCAATGAACATCCAGGATTGATCTCCCTTAGAATGGACTGGTTGGATCTCCTTGCAGTATAAGGGACTCTCAAGAGTCTTCTCCAACACCACAGTTCAAAAGCATCGATTCTTCGGCGATCAGCTTTCTTCACAGTCCAACTCTCACATCCATACATGACCACGGGAAAAACCATTGCCTTGACTAGACGGACCTTGGTTGGCAAAGTAATGTCTCTGCTTTTCAACATACCATCCAGGTTGGTCATAACTTTCCTTCCAAGGAGTAAGCGTCTTTTAATTTCATGGCTGCAATCAGCATCTGCAGTGACTTTGGAGCCCAAAAAAATAAAGTCTGACACTGTGTCCACTGTTTTTCCATCTATTTCCCATGAAGTGATGGGACCAGATGCCATGATCTTTGTTTTCTGAATGTTGAGGTTCAAGCCAACCTTTTCACTCTCCTCTTTCACTTTCATCAAGAGGCTTTTGAGTTCCTCTTCACTTTCTGCCAGTTGCACTTAAAGGATGACTGAAATAATAGCATTGGGCTCGTCCAGACAGCCCCATTACGATAGTAAGCACAGAGAAAGTTTCCCCAATGTCCAAAAGAAATTGATTGGTCCTCCACAGTTATTAATACCCAGAAGTCCTCAGGTGTTATTAGGACAGGGGCTTGTGTGGGGACCCCCAGGCACCTTCAGTCCCGATTGCCTTGAGAGTCCTCCCTGGGGCCTATGCCTCAGAAGGTAGTCCCTTCTCCAGTGTGGTTCTTGCAGACTGGATATGGAGCCAGGGGCAGCTTAAACACTTGAGGGCAATCCCGCTTGAGATGACCCTCCTTGCCGCAGTAATAACAAGTCCATCCCTTTTCACCTGGGTCCCTCTGAGCATTTTTCTTCAGGCAATTTCAAAGCAGATCTAACAGCCACTGTTGGGGCCTCAGTCTTTTGGATGCCACTTTTCGTTCTTTTTCCCTCCATATGCCTCCTCATATTCTCTACCATAATATACTGTCTGAGCCAGCTGCAACAGTTTTTCTAAAGACTGATTTGGTCCAAACGCCTGTTTTCGTAACTTAACAGCAGATACCTGGAGCCAACTGAATGAGAAATCTATCTTTTAAGATCATTTTTCCCTCTGAACTTTCAGGATCAATATCAGTAAACTTGTAGAGAGCCTCCCATAATTAACTAGGAATTTAGCAGGAGTTTCCTTCTCTTCCTGTTCTATGTCAGCCAACTTAGCATAAAGTCTTAGCACATGCTCACTTGAGCCCTACAAGAATATATCTGACAAAGTGGCTCTGTTACAGGAATTTCTTGGCTCCCAGTAGGGAGGAGGGCTATTTTGTGCTCCCTCTTTCCCCTTTTCTCACGTTTAAGCCATTCATCTCCAAGAGTAATAGCGTCCCCCAAAACTCAAGCTCTTGAGTCAGGAGTCAGCGTCTGTCCCAAGACATGCATTACATCACTCCAAGTAATGTCATAAAGTTAGTCCTGTAAAGGCTTCTATATACTTTTTGGATCCTCCTGACGGTCTTGACTGCAACTGGTACTGTTTGAATTTCTACCGAGACTGAGGCAACCCCTCCTGGAAGTGTGCCCTGACTCTCAGCCTGTTCAGTTGGGAGCCCCAGATACAGGGGCAAAGTAAGAGGACAGGAGGGAGCAGAAGGTATCACACCCAAATCTGTACCCTTAGGACATAAGTCTGGAATGTCTTGCAGACAGACAAAGAGCAACACATATGGCATTTCTACCCATTTCTCTTGTTTTCTACGGAATTGGCCTAGTTATAAAATAGGATCACAACTAAGAGACCCTTCAACATTCCCCATCTTCCAGCATTCACCATCCTCCAAAGGATGCCGTGGCCATTCAGTATTACAGAATAAAATCAGGCATGCCTTTTTAAGCTCTGGGGATCAAACCTGTCCTAATTTTTAAAAATACATTTTAATGGAGTGGTTATGGAACTGTTAGCTCCCATCCGTGAGAGAGAAAAAAGTGGCATACCTGCCCGTGGCTTCCTTCCGCCAGAGGCGTCACTCCCTGCCCTAAATGGGGGTGTAGACAGACTTTCCAGCAAAGCTTTCCTCCCCTGGTCAGAGTTAGTCTGTCCCTTACCAATGTAGGCACCTTATTCATCCCTCAAGGTTCTACCACCAATGTGTAGTGGAGATGCACCAGGGGTAGACCTGATGACATTCCAAACTGACTTAGTTCCATAGCACCAAGACCTTTGTTTGATTTGCCCTTTTCCTCTGATGCCATCTGGGGTGGCACAGAGTAGCTTTTTAGAATGCCTCCCAAGCTAGGACTACTAGGGGAAGCAACCATGTTATGTGTGCCTGTGCACATTCCTGAGTATAGTCCTGACTGCAATAGAAATGGAGTCATAAAGAGATAAATGAAAAACCCAAGATGTCTCTTCTCTGAAAGTCGCTGTACCAGTATAACAGCAAAAGGGTTGGCCTGTGGGGAAAAAGTGATTTTTGTTCTCAAGCTACTAGGGCCAAGAGCTTTTTATAGTGGAGTTTTATTAAAGTATAAAAGGGACAGAGAAAGCTTCTGACATAGACATCAGGAGGGGGCTGGAGAGTGCCCCCTTTGCTAGGGTTAACAAGGGGGTTATATAATTTTTAAATTAGCTATTACAATAGCCTTCAATAAAGGACAGAAATGGTAGGGACCTAACAGAAGCAGAAGATATTAAGAAGAGGTGGCAAGAATACACAGAAGAACTGTGCAAAAAATATCTTCATGACCGATAATCACGATGGTGTGATCACTCACCTATAGCCAGACATCCTGGAATGTGAAGTCAACATCCGCTGGATCATCAATAAAGCAAGAGAGTTCCAGAAAAACATCTATTTCTGCCTTACTGACTATGCCAAAGACTTTGACTATGTGGATCACAATAAACTCTGGAAAATTCTGAAGGAGATAGGCATATCAGACCACCTGACCTGCCTCTTGAGAAATCTGTGTGCAGGTCAGGAAGCAAGAGTTAGAACTGGACATGGAACAACAGACTGGTTCCAAATAGGAAAGGAGTACATCAAGGCTGTATATTGTCACCCTGCTTATTTAACTTATATGCAGAGTACATCATGAGAAACGCTGGGCTGGAAGAAGCACAAGCTGGAATCAAGATTCCTGGGAGAAATGTCAATAACCTCAGATATGTAGATGACACCACCCTTACGGAAGAAAGTGAAGAAATAAAGAGCCTCTCAATGAAAGTGAAAGAGGAGAGTGAAAAATTTGGCTTAAAGCTCAACATTCAGAAAACAAAGATCATGGCATCTGGTCCCATCACTTCATGGAAAATAGATGGCAAAACGATGGAAACAGTGGCAGACTTTATTTTTGGTGGCTCCAAAATCACTGCAGATGGTGACTGCAGCCATGAAATTAAAAGACACTCACTCCTTGGAAGGAAAGATATGACCAACCTAGACAGCATATTAAAAAGCAGAGAGATTACTTTGTCAACAAAGGTCCATCTATTCAAGGCTATTGTTTTTCCAGTGGTCATGTATGGATGTGAGAGTTGGACCGTGGAGAAAGCTGAGCGCCAAGGAATTGATGCTTTTGAACTGTGGTGTTGGAGAAGACTCTTGAGAGTCCCTTGGACTGCAAGGAGATCCAACCAATCCATTCCAAAGGAGATCAGTCCTGGGTGTTTACTAGAGGGACTTATTTTGAAGCTGAAACTCCAATACTTTGGCCACCTGATGTGAAGAGCTGACTCATTTGAAAATACCCTGATACTGGGAAAGATTGAGGGCAGGAGGAGAAGGGGATGGCAGAGGATAAGATGGTTGGATAGCATCACCAACTCAATGGACATGAGTTTGGGTAAACTGCAGGAGTTGGTGATGGACAGGGAGGCCTGGCATGCTGCGGTTCATGGGGTCGCAAATACTGGACACCATTGAGTGACTGAACTGAACTGATTACAATAGATCAAAAGAATGTCTCAGAGTTGTAGAAATTTTACCAGACCCACTCCCACAATTTACATATTAAGGTAACAGGATTGGAACTTAACAGTAGAAAGATCTTACCAGACCCACTCCCATAATATACATTCTAAGATATCAGGATTAGTCAGAAGCTTTTCAGGAAGGAGAAACTGTCCTCAAGCTGTACAGAATATACATTGTTGTTATATTATCCCTTTTATAGAGTTTAAACTAAGTTTTTTGTTGTAATCATCAAGCTTAAAGTAAAAAACATTTTATGTGATTAAGACTAAAGAATGTAAAGAAAAAAAAGATGTTTGTCCTTTCCTCCTCCTTGAGAAGTCCAGAGTCCTATCTCCTCGAGAGCCCCAGACTCCTTTCTTCTCCTCAGGGACCCTGGACCTCTTGTCAGGCTGCCTAGGAATTGACTCTTTCCCCACCATGCTGAACTGTCCTCCTTTTTCCAGACCCTACCTGCCAATGTTTCTGCCAGCTCTTGGTGGAGACAATTGTGCTCACATTCTGGGCTTTTCTGAGAAAACTTTAGGCCTTGGCATGCCCAACTTTGTTCCTGTTCCAGACCAAGGTGATTCCAATCTTCACTTCCTCAAGACAGCTGCTTCTTGGTGGAGGAAAGTTAGTTGTGTAGCAAGGTCACACACTGTCACCATGAGGCTCTTCATGGTTTTGTAAAGTTCAGAGGGATCATCACACATGAGTACCAGAAATCACAGAGTGTTGATCTCAGTCCAGTTCAGGGATTTTTCCCTCTTTTTTTCTTATTTCTGTTTAAGCATGTGACACGTCTAAAGCTGTACCTTCTAAGAAGGATCTCTTTAGGCTTAAGGAAGAGATGACCCCTTCTGTAAGCATTTGCACAAGCCTGGTGCTGGCACATACTCCGGTTCTGAAAAGGACCACCTTTAATGCCACCTCAGTATAGCCCAGCAGAAGAGTTTAAACTGTAGCTGGACTGGAAGAAATATACAAATGTGAGAGTTGGGCTATAAAGAAGACCAAGTGCTGAAGAATTGATGCTTTTGTACTGTGTGCTAGAGAAGACTCTTGAAAGTGACTTTGACAGCGAGGAGATCGAACCAGTCAGTTGTAAAGGAAATCAACCTTGAATATTCATTGGAAGGACTGATGCTGAAGCTGAGGCTCCAATACTTTGGCCACCTCATGCGACGAGTTGACTCATTGGAAAAGACCCTGATGCTGGGAAGGATTGAGGGCAGGAGAAGAGGATGACAGAGGATGAGGTGGTTGGATGGCATCACTGACTGAGTGGACATGAGTCTGAGCAAGCTCCAGGAGATGGTAAAAGACATGAAAGTCTGACTTGTTGCAGTCCAAGGGATTGCAAAGAGTCAGACACGACTCAGCAACTGAACAGCAAAAGGGCATTTGGTGTACCATATATTAGTGCATATATATGGAATCTAGATGGATAGTACTGATGAACTTGTTTGCAGAGAAGTGATGGAGATGCAGACATAGAGAACAGACTTATGGACAAGGGTGGGGGGAAGAGGGAGAAGATAATTTGAATGGACAGAGTAGCATGGATGCATATACACTAACATATTTAAATAGAGAGCCAATGGGAATTTTCTGTATGACTCAAGGAACTCAAACTGGGCTCTGCAATAATCTAGAGGGGTGAGGATGGGAGGGAGGTGGGAGAGAGAGTCAGGAGGGGAGGGGACATATGTATACCTATGGTTAATTCATGTTGATGTATGACAGAAATAAAACCAATATTGTAAAGCAAACATCAATTAATTAAAAATAAATGAATATTTAAAGTTTTTAAATATTAAAAAAATGCATTTGGCATGTTAATTCATTAGGAATAAACACAATGTAAGTTGAAAATTTCAACACCACTTTGCCATCAGAAGAAGGAAAATCTTCAGCAGTTCCTCAATAGTGGTTTAGTAGAAATAAAATTTACAGTGTCTTCATATTAAGTTCTGTTTGCTTAGGGATTTTGTAAGCTCACATATGTTGAAGTCCTACTATGAGAATTAGTCAGCATTGGGACATAGATTTTTGTCTTACAGATATTCTACTCTGAAACATCCTCCTAAAGCCCCCACCACAAGGGAGCTCCAGCTCTGTTCATCTTATGTCCTAGATGGATGCTTCAAACATGGAACACCTACTGTCTTTCCAGAGTGGATCTGGGATCCTATGAAGAGGAAGAAAAGAGAAGTCCGCAAAATCAGAATCCTGGACACCCATTAGAGAACACTTTATGCTCAATAAAAGTGATCATGAGAATGAAGTCTAGAAGATGTTTCTCCCTCTCTTCTGGCTCTCCGTGTTTTCACATTCTGTTAGTGAGGTATTCCAGAGGGACTGGGTATAGCGTCATGATCCATACCTGAAATCAATTGCTTTCTTATCTTACAGGCATCTCTGTTTTGAATATTCAAAACTGAACTAAGGGTCTTTCCCTATACCCTGAAATATGCTATGTTACCTCAGGGCCTTTGCACATAAAGTTTTCAACCTCCCTGTTTCCCCCTTAGTTTCAAGAAAACTCTTTGATCTCAGATCAAAAGTCAGCTCTTAAGCTGGGGTTCTCTGACATTGCTAAGTCAGATCATCTAGCTAAAGTTCTCAGAGCTCTATGCACATTTTCTGTATACTTCATATCACAGTTTTCAATATATATTGTGTTATCATTTAGTTAATGTCTATTTGCTTAAAAGAATTGACAGTAAATGCTTTAAGGGCATGATCACATCTGCCTAATACAACAAGTAAGATTGGTTATATAACTCATTAATTGTTACAATCTTTCAAATTGTGACTTCTCTATAGGGCTGATCCTAGGCTATGCCTCTTTCTGCTAGCCCCTAGGTGGCATTTGCTGTGAACTTGAACTAAATGAATTGCTATGTAAATAAATAGATTTTATTTATTTCTTGAAAATTTACAGAAACTAAACTCTGTTTGGATAGATTGAAACTGTTGGCTTTTCTATCATCTTCCCAATGAGTTCCATCACTTGTAATCACTTACTCTGATCTTAATCTCACATTTGCATACCATCCTATGATGATCCAAAAGTTCTGTATCGTGTTCTCCATCCTTTGCCTCATTTGGCCACACTGCGAACATGAAACACTGTTCAAAACTGCAGAAGAGTGAAAATGCATCTGTGGATCCATGAAAATTTACAACCATGACTGCAACATGATTCAAACTGAGTACACTGCTATCAGAAAATCACTGTATTATTTTGGTCAATCTCATTTCTTTGACATTCAATCTTTTCCAGCATTACAAATTTCATAAGGGAAAAAACTGCTTAGTCTCTTTTCTAGGCTAGGAGCAAGAAGGAATAATCCTGAGTCTAGTGAAAAAGACTGTCAATTCTTACATATTTCATCCTGATTAATTATATTGCTGGAGATTGTTACCTAGGTCCTTGCCATTTAAAAAGCAAACAAACAAACTACACTTAGCTATCTATGTAATGAGGGAGATAAGCACTTAGCTTGTGTGATTTCTATTTGCTGAATATGTAAATATACCCTTGCTCTCTTTCTTTGAGGTAGCAGGACTTCTGGTAAGATTGTTCACCTAGTTTGTGACAGGCACTCCCTGATGTTGATAGTAGGTTGATTATCAAGTCAGAGTATAACACTTGGGTTATCTGTGAAATAGTTTTAGAAGTTATTTCAGTGGAACAATTTTACAGATAAAGTTGTCAGAGAGAGGCAGACATGGAAAAGCTGAAGCTATTATTCATGAGCATCTTCTGAGCAGCCTTTATTAAACGTGTTTCTATGTGGTTCAAAGCAGCTTGATGTTTTGACCTCTCATTATTGTTTTGGTTTGTATCTCCAGAGCATACCTGTGTACGGGGAAGTCATAATGCTGGCTTATCTATGAGGGTAATTCGGTGCACCCAGAAGAACAAAACACTGGATTGATATGATGCCTGATAATACTTATTATCACTCCATATCCTCCCCAGAGTTAGGCAACTCTTTCAATATACGAAGCATGGTACACAAACTTTTTCAGTCCCCTTGAAGATGGCTTTATTTGTGAAGTTGTAATGAACTAAGGACATCTTTTTTGAGTGTTAGTTCTAAAAGGTCTTGTAGGTCTTCATAGAACCGTTCAACTTCAGCTTCTTCAGCATTACTTGTTGGGGCATAGGCCTGGATTACTGTAATATTGAATGGTTTGCCTTGGAAATGAACAGAAATCATTCTGTCGTTTTTAAGATTGCATCCAAGTACTGCATTTTGGACTCTTTTGTTGACCATGATGGCTACTCCATTTCTTCTAAGGGATACCTGCCTATAGTAGTAGATATAATGGTCATCTGAGTTAAATTCACCCATGCCAGTCCATTTTAATTCACTGATTCCTAGAATGTCTATGTTCACTCTTGCCGTCTCCTGTTTGACCACTTCCAATTTGCCTTGATTCATGGACCTAACATTCCAGGTTCCTATGCAATATTGCTCTTTACAGCACCGGGCCTTGCTTCGATCACTGGTCACATCCACAACTGGGTATTGGTTTTGCGTTTGCTCCACCCCTTCCTTCCTTCTAGAGTTATTTCTCCACTGATCTCCAGTAGCATACTGGGCACCTACCGACGTGGGGAATTCCTCATTCAGTATCCTATCATTTTGCCCTTTGATACTGTTCATGGGGTTCTCAATGCAAGTATACTGAAGTGGTTTGCCATTCCCTTCTCCAGTGGACCACATTCAGCTGTGGTCCATGTGATCGGATCGACTAGTTTCCTGTGATTATGATTTCAGTGTGTCTGCCCTCTGATGCCCCCTCCCAATACCTACTGTCTTACTTGGGTTTCTCTTACCTTGGGCGTGGTATATCTCTTCACAGCTGCTCCGAGAAAGCGCAGCCGCTGCACCTTACCTTGGATGAGGGGTATCTCCTCAAGGCCGCCCCTCCTGACCTTGAACGTGGAGTAGCTCCACTCGGCCCTCCTGCGCCCGCGCAGCCACCGCCTATTGGACGTGGGGTAACTCCTCTTGGCCACCTGCCCTGGCCTCAGGCGTGGGGTACTCCTCATGGCCGCACCTCTTTGCGTGGTCGGTTGCACTGGGGCCGGCGTCCCCTGCTTCTGCAAAAGTAGGAAGTCAAGAAACACCTGTAGTAACAGGCAAATTTAGCCTTGGAGCACGGAATGAAGCAGGGCAAAGGCAAATAGAGTTTTGTCAAGAGAACACACTGGTCATAGCAAACACCCTCTTACAACAACACAAGAGAAGACTCTAAACATGGACATCACCAGATGGTCAACACCAAGATCAGATTGATTATATTCTTTGCAGCCAAAGATGGAGAAGCTCGATACAGTTAGCAAAAACAAGACCAGGAGCTGACTGTGGCTCAGATCATGAACTCCTTATTGCCAAATTCAGACTTAAATTGAAGAAAGTAGGGAAAACCACTAGACCATTCAGATATGACCTAAATCAAATCCCTTATGATTATACAGTGGAAGTGAGAAATAGATATAAGGGACTAGATCTGATTGATAGAGTGCCTGATGAACTCTGGACGGAGGTTCGTGACATTGTACAGGAGACAGGGACCAAGATCATCCCCATGGAAAAGAAATGAAAAAAAGCAAAATGGTTGTCTGAGGAGGTCTTACAAATAGCTGTGAAAAGAAGAGAAGCTAAAAGCAAAGGAGAAAAGGAAAGATATAAGCATCTGAATGCAGAGTTCCAAAGAATAACAAGGAGAGATAAGAAAGCCTTCCTCAGTGATCAATGCAAAGAAATAGAGGAAAACAACATACTAGGAAAAACAAGAGATCTCTTCAAGAAAATTAGAGATTCCAAGGGAACATTTCATGCAAAGATGGGCTCGATAAAGGACAGAAATGGTATGGACCTAACAAAAGCAGAAGATATTAAGAAGAGGTGGCAGGAATACACAGAAGAACTGTACAAAAAAGATCTTCATGACCAAGATAGTCATGATAACGTGATCACTGAACTAGAGCCAGACATCTTGGAATGTGAAGTCAAGTGGGCCTTAGAAAGCATCACTACGAACAAAGCTAGTGGAGGTGATGGAATTCCAGTTGAGCTATTTCAAGTCTTGAAAGATGATGCTGTGAAAGTGCTGCACTCAATATGCCAGCAAATTTGGAAAACTCAGCAGTGGCCACAGGACTGGAAAAGGTCAGTCTTCATCCCAATTCCCAAGAAAGGCAATGTCAAAGAATGCTCAAACTACCGCACAATTGCACTCATCTCACACGCTCGTAAAGTCATGCTCAAAATTCTCCAAGCCAGGCTTCAGCAATATGTGAACTGTTAACTCCCAGATGTTCAAACAGGTTTTAGAAAAGGCAGAGGCACCAGAGATCAAATTGAAAACATCTGCTGGATCATGGAGAAAGCAAGAGAGTTCCAGGAAAACATCTATTTCTGCTTTATCGACTATGCCAAAGCCTTTGACTGTGTGGATCACAATAAACTGTGGAACATTCTGAAAGAGATGGGAATCCCAGACCACCTGACCTGCCTCTTGAGAAACCTGTATGCAGGTCAGGAAGCAACAGTCAGAACTGGACATGGAACAACAGACTGGTTCCAAATAGGAAAAGGAGTACGTCAAGGCTGTATATTGTCACCCTGCTTATTTAACTTATATGTAGAGTACATCATGAGGAACGCTGGGCTGGAAGAAGCACAAGCTGGAATCAAGATTGCTGGGAGAAATATCAATAACCTCGGATATGTAGATGACACCACCCTTATGGCAGAAAGTGAAGAGGAACTCAAAAGCCTCTTGATGAAAGTGAAAGAGGAGAGTGAAAAGGTTGCCTTGAAGCTCCACATTCAGAAAACAAAGATCATGGCATCTGGTATAGATGGAAAAACAGTGGAAACAGTGTCAGATTTTTTTTTTGGGGGGGGGCTCCAAAATCACTGCAGATGTGATTGCAGCCACTAAATTAAAAGACGCTTACTCCTTGGAAGGAAAGTTATGACCAACCTTGATTGTATATTAAAAAGCAGAGACATTACGTTGCCAACAAACGTCCGTCTAGTCAAGGCTATGGTTTTTCCCGTGGTCATGTATGGATGTGAGAGTTGGACTGTGAAGAAAGCTGATCGCCGAAGAATTGATGCTTTTGAACTGTGGTGTTGGAGAAGACTCTTGAGAGTCCCTTGGACTGCAAGGAGATCCAACCAGTCCATTCTAAAGGAGATCAATCCTGGGTGTTCATTGGAAGGACTTATGCTAAAGCTGAAACTGCAATACTTTGGCCACCTCATGCGACGAGTTAACTCACTGGAAAAGACTCTGATGCTGGGAAAGGTTGGGGGCGGGAGGAGAAAGGGACGACAGAGAATGAGATGGCTGGATGGCATCACCGACTCTGTGGACATGAGTTTGAGTGAACTCTGGGAGTTGGTGATGGACAGGGAGTCCTGGCGTGCTTTGATTCATGGGGTCGCAGAGAATCGGGCACAACTGAGCGACTGAACTGAACTGAACTGAACTGAATGAACTAAGAAGCAAAGGAACAATTGGATTCTGTGACTTTAAAAATCCAACATTGGGTCATCCTCATGCACCAGCTCCGAGCATCCTGTATCATGTATCGAACCTGGACTGGTGATTTGTTTCACATATGATAATATACATGTTTCAATGCCATTCTCCCAAATCATGACCCAGAGGGAGGATAAGGGGAGGAGCGAGGCGGGAGGGGGTTTCAGGAAGGGGAACTCATGTACACCCGGGGCGGAGTCATGTCAATGTATGGCAAAACCAACCAATTGTAATTGGTATTGTAAAATAATTAGCCTCCAATAAAAAATAAAAATAAAAGAAAAGTAAAAGAAAAATCCAACATTGGGAAGAAGTAACTGAAATAAAGCGTGGTTAACTTAAACTTCCAGATTTGATTTTAGCCTCACCTGGAGATATAAGGTCCATTTCGAGAAAATTATTTAAAGGGCTTCTTGGCTAGGGGAGGCCTGCAGTGCCCACAGGAGCTCAGGGAGGTAGTGAAGGCTTATAGGGAAAGTTGTCCTGGAAATACAATACTCTCTGAAAGGCCTCAAGAAGTTTCCCACTGAACCTTGCTCCTCAGCCTATTTAAGGTACAGGTGTGATGGTGGTGTGCCCAGGTTTGTTTTCTCTGCACAGAAGAGGCCAAAAGCCAAGTTCAGATCAAGTTTGAAATACAATCATCCATCTGCAGCTAGCCCTCTATAAAATCAACTTGCCCTGGACTCTATGGTCCTTTGGACTGACTAGGTCTCAGGAACAATTCATATCATTCACCACTAAAGCAGATGTTGTGGATCAAGGATTCAAGAACTATTTCCCACTGTCTGCAGTGATTTTGAAGCTCAAGAAAATAATGTCTGTCACTGCTTCCACTTTTCCCCTTCTGTTTGCATGAAGTGATGGAACCAGATGCCATGGTCTTCGTTTTTCAAATGTTAAGTTTTAAGTCAGCTTTTTCACTCTCCTCTTTGACCTTCATCAAGAAGTTCTTTAGGTCTTCTTCACTTTCTGACATTAGGATGTTATCATCTGCATATCTGAAGTTGTTGATATTTCTCCCAGCAGTTTTTTTTTTTTTTTTTGAGATTAAAAAAAAAAAATCTTTATTTCAGATAAAGTTATTTCCATAATTAAGGATAAAGGAAACGCACTTCCCTGAGTCCATTATTTCAGGTGACCGATTTCCATGAACACGGACGTTCCTGAGCATCATCTTGAATATTTGCCTACATGCTTGTGGGAAGCTTCTGTAGCCTTTTCTTGGTAGGAATTCCAGTTCTTCTGAATTCCTCCCTTTCCTTCAGGTATTCCATTTTGCATTCTTCATAAAAGGCTGGATCTTTATAGTAAGAGGTCAGACAGTCTTTCAGTGCAGAATTTTCTTTCTGGCATTTTACTACCACAAGGACTCCAGAGTCCTTGCAACACTTGGTGAAATCTTGAACTTGTTCAGAACATCTCTCTCGGGCCTTTTCTCTCATTATTTTAGGGATCAAAACATCTTTTTCGACGTGTCTGAGATGCTGCTCTGCGGGGTCGCGCGCCATGTCCACGCGCGGCCGCCCGTGAGCGTGGGGCCTCCCAGCAGTTTTGATTCCAGCTTGTGAGTCATCCAGCCTGGCATTTTGTCATGATGCACTCTACATAGAGGTTAAATACACAGAGTGACAATATACAGCCTTGACATACTCCTTTCCCAATTTAGAACCAGTGTGTTATTCCATACCTGGTTCTAACTGTTGCTTCCTGTCCTGCATACAGGTTTCTCAGGAGACAGGTCAGGTGGTTTGTATAAGGTCGGACCCTGGTGGCCTTCTTGGCTTCCCCTTCCCGGTGGCTATCTTGGCTCCTTCTTCCCTTCTCCATCCCCCGCCGGAGGGAAAAAGTCCAGCCAAACCGCTGAGGAATCTCTGATGTAATAACCCTCTGCCAAGATCTACCCCCTTCCTGACCTCCAGAGTGACCAACCCGGTCTCACCACCTTGACTAGCTGACCATTCGCAATCTTGCATTCCCGAGCTTTACCTTATTTTAGGCCTGTCCAGGTTATATGATGCCACTTCCTGCCCCGAAGGCATAAAAATCACACCCTGCCTTTGTTCAGGGCAGAACTCCTCGTGGCCATTCTTGTGGTCAGTGGGTTCTGCCCGGGAGCGCACTGCCAATAAAGCCTGTTACTTTCCCTTGGTGTCTGGGTAATTTCCTCACAGCTTGAGATGACCGTTTTCACGACCTTACAGTTTGACATTCCCATCTCTTTAAGAACTTTCCAGTTTATTGTGATCCACACAGTCAAAGTCATTAGCATAGTCAGTGAATCCAAATTAGATTTTTTTTTAAAATTCCCTTGTTTTTTCTATGATCCAACAGATGTTGGCAATTTGATCTCTGGTTCCTTCTTCCTTTTTGAAGCCCAGCTTGTACATCTGAAAGTTCTCGATAGTGCTACACTCAATATGCCAGCAAATTTGGAAAACTCCTCAATGGCCACAGGGCTGGTAAAGGTCAGTTTCCAATCCCAAAGAAAGACAATGTAAAGAATGTTCAAACTACCATACAACTGCACTTATTTCACATGTTAATAAGGTTCCTTTTGCTTTAATTTAATACAAAGTAACACAAGATTTTCAAATAAAGGTTTTGCCATATTTGCTTCTGATATTTTTAAGCGGTAAGAAATTATACATTAAAGATAAAGTTGAAATCCTGTTTTACTTCCTCAAATTCCCCATTATGATAATTTTTGTTCTCTGAGTTAATCACTATCAGAAATTTATAATGTGTTTCTCCACTCCAATTTAAAGTGCCTTAAATACTTGTATTGTTTAGAATGTATTTAAAATTTTACTTGAGTTGTATCATATTATTCATTCTATCTTTCAACTTGCTTTTTACACTCTGAATTATTTGTTCATCCAACAAATATGTTCTTTGTGTCCACAATGTTCTATGCACTACTTTAGGCAATTAGAGATTAATAACTACTAATCCACCCCATGGAGTGTATATTTTAATTGGAAAGAGTCAAACAAATAAGTAATAAAATATGTATTATGTCAGATGGTGATAATATTAAAGAAAGAATAGGAAAAAGAAATGCAGAGGGCTGGGGTTAGGAGTCTGGGCACATGAGGTGAGCTCTGCGGATGTCAGGGGTGACAGGAGCGGCCAGGCTGCACGCTGCCTGGAACTGAAACAAAGGGAAGGAGACTCACCCAGAGCACATGGGGTTCCGAGTCCTCCTCTTGACCTATCCAGGAGCAGGCGTTATTAAGACATATCTGTTGGTATGTATGAACCTTGTTCACAGCTGTGACCTACTGCACAGCATTCCATCTCATAGATAAACTACGTTTTATTTATTTCTTAATGGATGACCATTTGGCCGCTTCTGTGGCAGCACTGCTCTGAAAATTTCTGTTCAGTTTTCCTTCTACTCTGTGCAAGATGTTCCCTGGGCTTAGAAGCGCAATGGCTGGTATTTTTGCCATGATTGCTTTCAGTTTGATCTTTCCTGCTAAATCCTTCCCTGAGGTGCTTGTTCACATATACAAGCACAGGCCATAGATTCCCTACAGCCTTACTATCACCAGCCTTTGTCACACATTTTAATTTTTGAACCCCTAAATGGCAAGCCACTCCAGTACTCCTGCCTAGAAAATCCCATGGATGGAGGAGCCTGGTAGGCTGCAGTCCGTGGGGTCGCTATGGGTCGGACAGGACTGAGCGACTTCACTTTCACTTTTCAGTTTCACACATTGGAGAAGGAAATGGCAACCCACTCCAGTGTTCTTGCCTGGAGAATCCCAGGGACGGGGGAGCCTGGTGGGCTTCTGTCTATGGGGTCACACAGAGTCGGACACGACTGAAGTGACTTAGCAGCAGCAAAGGGTACAAAATAGGGGTTTGTTGCTTTAATTTGGCTTCTCTCAATGCTAATGAAGTTAACCATTTTCTCTTATTTATTGGCCATTACACTGACTGTTGTATAAGTCACCTTTCATATATTTTGATTTTTATTACTCTCATATTGTTTGTCTTCTGAAAGATTTGCATCAGTTTCTTATCTTCTGGATATGAAGTCTTTCAGTACACTTTTAATGAAGTCTACAAGGTTGTTCCTTGTTATTTATTTATTTATTTTATTTTGCCCTTAGTTACATTCAGATTTTAATTTTTATATAGTCAATCCACTAATCTTTGGTTTATAGTTGAAACTTTAAATGTCTTAGAAGTTCTTTAATGTTTTTTAATGTCACAAAGATATTCTTATCAATCTAGCATCTCTCTACTATTCAAGAGGACTCCCAGGCTCACATTGGAGGGCTGCAATCACTGATATGGCAGGAAATATTCCATTGCTCATTACTAGTCTCCACTTCAGAATCTGTTTTCCAGAGAGCCTGATCCATGACAATTGGTAGAAGTGGTCCTAGTAAACAGAATTTAAAATGAATTTTTGGAGCTAAATCACCTAACACCCGGCTGGTAATGATGATATATGTCAAAGATGAAACAAAAATAAATTCTGGCAGCCTAGTGACTTTTAAAACTTTCACTGGGGGAAATTGAGACGGCATATTGCTACAAGAAAATGCACTGGTTGTTGCAGTATGTCAAGTGATTGAGAGGGTCAGAGATAGCAAAGATTTATAAGGAAGGAGTTTGAAATTGGATAGTGTTGAGAGTTTAGCTAGTTAACTAGTCCATAATATCATTGCCTTAGCATTCATTTTGTGTGGTCAGAAGGCCTGTAGGGGCCTTCAACTTGAACAGGCACTAGCTCAGCCTCCCATGCCCTAAATCATAACCCACAGAGTAACAAGTAAATGTAAGTTCCTGATATGACTCTTCTAATGGCCTCTGTGATAAGCATTCTCTCTTTATGCCCAGGGCCTTCCCCTTGTACCCACCTTAGATGATACTCTCAGGAAGCTTGCCAAAATCCCAGGAGTTTTTGGTTTGAATTAACCTCTCCAGTTTTAGCCTGAGCACTCCAAAGCACTCTATCAACAGACCCTAATAAAAGTGTGTGCAGCTGCTGGTACTCTCCCTCTGCCTGGTCCCTGCCTTGGCCTCCCTCATGCTGTGTTCCTCCTCTAGGACTTAACAAATAGTAAGCTTCTCCATTTCACTTTTCTGAACTCTGGCTCACCATTCCATATAGCCCTGTGATCTACTTAACAAATGTTAATTTATTAAAATTACAACAGATAGCTGTTGCTGAGGGCTTTTGATGTATTAGAAAAAGTCAAGAAAAGTTGAAGACAATCACCAATTTAAGGTTTTGTGGTAGCCAGAGGATGTCCTTGGCAATATATAAAGATATTCTCAGATTTTGCATTGGAGAGAAAACCCAGTTTAAACATAAAAATAGTGTAGCTCCAAAGAAAGTTGAATTCTTAGCCCTGAAAGTCTGTTACACTAAATTCAGGGCAGTGTTTGGGAAGATGAGACTCTAAGAATTGGGTTGATGCACTCAAAAATTTTGAATCCTTAGATTCTCCTGAAAAATCCAGGTTTGAATAAGCCACCTGTTCCTTGCTACTTCCCTGGTGGCTCAGATGGTAAAGCATCTGCTTACAATGCGGAAGACCAAGGTTCAATCCCTGGGTCAGGAAGATCTCCTGGAGAATGAAATGACAACCCACCTCAGTATTCTTGCCTGGAAAATCCCATGGATAGAGGAACCTGGAAGTCTACAGTCCATGGGGTCACAAAAAGCTGGACACGACCGAGCGACTTCACTTCACTTTTCACTTTCCTGTTTACATTAAGATTATGTGGAGGCCCTTCCATCCAAAGACAACAGTTTCCTTCCTTAAGATCTCCCTGGCTCCTCATCCTTTGATTATTGCATCAGTTACTGTGGTTAAATCATAACATGATCTGGCCAGGGAAGAACTGAGCCTGCTGAGGGAAGGATAGGACCACACCTGAGAGTTACAGGATTTATTCAGCATGTAACAACAGGAGACAGGAATGTTTGTTTTCTCCTATAACATGCTGAGGGCTCTAGATTAAAGAAGATGGAGTACAAGATTAAATAAGGGAGACTTCAGTGATATGGGAATAACTGTTTATGATCAAAGCTTTAACACCCTGATGAGGACCCGGGAGTCAGTGCTAGCACACAATTCAGATGGTTCCTAAAAACTTGGAGAAAGTGAAATGCCAGCATCATTGCAGGTGGTGGAAGACAGGAGCAAAAGAAGTGAACATGCTAGGGAGGAGTTTGTACATACCGCAGAAAAATATCACACAAGGCTGTACACCACCAGCAATTACATTCCATGTGACGGTCCAGAAAAATAATAAGAAGTGCACTTGTAAGAGGGGCCAAAATAACGAGATATAACGTTGAGAAACTTAGTGGTGGCTGTCATCTGTAGATCAAGTCTGGTGGTCGGACCAAGCTCCTCATTGCCAAGGAGAGTGTGTGATCCCTGAATAATTAGAGGTCAAGTGAGAGTGCTCAAGAATCAGAAGCAAAATGGGAACAATTGTAATGGATGAGAATGTTACAATGGTTGTGTTACAGGTTTATACCTACTAGGGAACATCACTTGTGTAGCAGTCACTAAACATCTAAGCAGATGGAATGATTTAGCCAGTTGACATAACCATCTTCTGTTAGGGACAGCTTTAGTGCTAGCACAGTGGGTACAAAAATAGAATAATCTCTGCAACAGAGATAGGTAACATGGGTAGGCCAGCAATATGGACTCTCACTCACCAGTAATGATTTTAACTATTGCTGTTGTTAAGTTCCCCACCTGTTAACAATGGAAATGAGCTACTGTCTTATGGCTCTCAATATGGCATCATCTTTCTAGAGAAACCACCAGGCTTTTGGTAATGGGTTGATTACTTTGAACCTCTTCCACCCTGCAGAAGCAGTAATTTGCCTTGAAATGATTTGAGTTGTTTTGCCTTTCTTGAGTGTAGGACTTTACTCAACACCGTTATAAAGACTTAAAGACTGTTTCAACGATTGGCAGGGATTCTGCATATAATTGTGTCAAACTAAGGGACTAACTTAACAGCAAAGGAAACGAAACAAGAGGCATGTGATCACAAAATCTGCGGGTCCTATTACATAATATACCACTGGGCAGCTTCCAGCTAGAGTGATGGGGCAGCTTTTAGAAGGCGCCACCTTAGAGACAATACCATTAAGAATGGAGCTTTATGCTCCCTGACATGGTATAATCAAGCAGAACCCTACAAGGCCTTCTCAGAATAGATCCCCACCCATGTCCTCCACCTGGCTTTTTGTCATTTGGAACCAGAAGGCTGATGATGCTGTCCCAGTTACCTCACCACCAATCAATCAGAAGAATGTCCATGAGCTAATGCCTCCCTGCTCCTTGAACAGTGACTTTTTACTACCCCCGTCAGGGTGCGGCACACAGTCTTGAGGGCATTCACCTGCTGTGGCCCCTTTGTCCGACAGAGCAATAAAGATATTCTTTTCTGCTTTACTCCAAACTCTGTCTCCATGTTTCTATTCAGCACCTGTGAACAGAGACTGAGTTTCAGCAACAATGGTATATTAACTAAATCCATGAATTGAATACTCATTATCCTTAATAGAGAAAATACGTGCTCTACAAATCAAGGCTTCAGAGTATGAATAGCTCCTTGCCTTCCCTCCACCAGGTCACTTACACAATTTGGGCTTTTGTTCCTGGATCTCTAGGCTCTTCAGGCTAAAAATCCAGTTTCACAAAGAGAGAATACTTCTACCAGGGGATATAGCAAGAGTGCATTAAACTTTAAGATATGGCTGAAAAAAGAATTATCACTTTAGCAGTGATGTTTGACACTTAACCTTAGGAGAAGCCAGAGCTGCTGTTACATAGTAGGAGTGGGGAAGACTCTATTTGGCACCTATGTAATTCATTGGAAAATCACTTGGTACCCCCTGACAATTTTAATCAGAAATATAGAAGTCAATAAGGAGGGCATGGTCACCAGTGGCTCAGAGCACTTAGAAGTGAAGATCTAAGTTACTCCACCAGGTGGTATTAGCTGAGTGGAAGGAATGAAGGAGTAGTACAAACTATAGAAATGGTCCCTGAAAGCATAGTCTTGGTGATGTTTGGCAAAAACCAACACAATACTGTAAAGCAATAACCTTTCAATTAAAAATAAATAAATTTAATTTTAAAAAATGAACAGCAGAGGGGGAAGATGATGAGTATTTTTGTGACCACTAGACACCAGTATGGCAGTGGAAGACATGCTTATAAGTGTCCCCTAGAGAAGAGATCAACAAGAATCCTGGAGCTCTTCCTCACGGGGGAAAATTACCCAAAGCAATTAGATCTGAGAAGTGTGAGGGACAGACTGGAGTGAATATGACAATACACTTCCCAGATCTTCCTTAAACCATAAGAGATGCTTCTGGGAGCTTTGCCTGATTAAGTTTCATAGCAGGATCCCTCCACAGGAATTGTCCTCAGTCAGAGGGTGCTGTGGTTACTTAGAAGATTCCTCCCCTTCCTGAGGGCAGTCTCTTGATGTCTCTGAAGAGCCCACAAAGTTTCCTTTGAGATTAGCTGAAACCTGTTGCAATTGAATCACAGTTTAATTTCTGCATTTGTCCAATCCTGATTTTCTCACTCCTGTGAGAACTCCTCAATAAATCTCCTGCATATAAATCTGAGAGCTGTTTCCTGGGGAAATTGAGCCACAACAAGATCTTACTTTAGCACTTATTTCTGTGTGGTGTGTTAAAAGTATCTAATCTTAATTTATTCCACACAGAAAGTTTAGTGCTCCAAAGTTATGGAAAGGCCTATTGATGTGTAATGCCAGCACTATTATATATCAAGTTCTTATATACAATCTTTTCCCCTTGTCTTTCTCTGTTTATTGATCTATTTATTTACTCCTGTATTGTTGTTGTTTTAATTATTAATACTATGTATTTATAATAAATATTAACTGTCAGGGCATATCACCTCTCTTTGGTCATTTTAGAATTATCTTAGCTCTTCTTATACTATAATTATGCCTTTTGATTAAACTGATTTCAACTTCATAAAAATATTGTTTGGATTTAAATTATAAATGAATGGAATTTATACCAAATTGTTATGGTAAATTGACTTTATAAATTTTTTTCTAATATATATAAATACATGATATATATATAATATATATTGCATATATATATGTACATTTATCTCTTCACTTCAATTGCAGTCCTGTCCGACCCATTGGGACCCCAGGGATGGCAGTATGCCAGGCCACCCTGTCCATACCCAACTCCTAGAGCATGTTCAAACTCATATCCATCAAGTCAGTGATGCTACCCAAACATCGCATCTTCTGTCTTATGCTTCTGCCCCTGCCTTCAATCTTTCTCAGCATCAGAGTCTTTTCCAATGAGTCAGTTCTTCACATCAGGTGGCCAAATAATTCAGCATAAGTCCTTCCAATGAATACTCAGGACTGATTTTCTTTAGGATTAACAGGTTTGATTTCCTTGCAGTCCAAGGGACTCTCAAGAGTCTTCTCCAACACCACAGTTCAAAAGCATCAATTATTTGGCACTCAGCTTTCTTTATGGTCCAGCTCTTACACAACTACTGGAAAAACCAAAGCTTTGACTGGAAAAACTTGTTTTTTTCCAAGTTCCAAACTTGGAAAAAGCCCAGTTTGCCAACTTTGGTTGACAAAGTAATGCTTCTGCTTTTTAATATGCTGTCTAGGTTGGGCATAGCTTTTCTTTCAAGAGCAAACGTCTTTTAATTTCATGGCCACAGTCACCATTTGTAGTGATTTGGGAGCCCAAGAAAATTAAGTCGATCACTGTTTCCATTTTTCCTCATCTATTTGCCATGAAGAGATAGGACTGGATGTCATGATCTTCATTTTTTGAATGTTGAGTTTGAAGCCAGATTTTCACTCTCCTCTTTCACTTTCTTCAAGAAGATCTGCAATTCTTCTTCACTTTCTGGCATAAGGGTGGTGTCCTATGGATGCTACTGCTAAGTCACTACAGTTGTGTCCGACTCTGTGCGACCCCACAGACGGCAGCCGTCCAGGCTCCACCGTCCCTGGGATTCTCCAGGCAAGAACACTGGAGTGGGTTGCCATTTCCTTCTCCATATGCATATCTGAGCTTATTAATATTTTCCCCGGCAAACCTGATTCTAGCTTGTGCTTCATCCAGCCAAGCACTGCACATGATGTTCTCTGCGTATAAGTTAAACAAGCAGGATGACAATTAACAGCCTTGATGTACTCCTTTCCCAATTTGGAACCAGTTCATTGTTCCATGTTCCAACTGATTCTAACTGTTGCTTCTTGACCTGCATACAGATTTCTCAGAAGGCAGGTAAGGTGGTTTGGTATTCCCATCTCTTTTAAAATTTTCCTCAGTTTGTTGTGATCCACACAGTCAACAGCTTTGGCATGGTCAATACAGCAGAAATAGATATTTTTCTGGAACTCTCTTGCTTTTTCTATGATCCAAGAGATGTTAGCAATTTGATCTCTGATTCCACTGCCTTTTCTAAATCAAGCTTGAACATCTGGACATTCTCAGTTCACATACTAGTAAAGCCTCACTTGGAGAATTTGAGCATTACTTTGCTAGTGTGTGAAATAAGTTCACTTGTGCAGTAGTTTGAACATTCATTGGCATTGCCTTTCTTTGGGTTGGAATGAAAACTGACCTTTTCCAGTCCTGTGGTCACTGCTGAGTTTTCCATATTTACTGGCATATTGAGAGCAGTACTTCAACAGCATCATCTCTGAGGACTTGAAATAACTTAGCTGGAATTTCAGCACCTCCACTACCTTTGTTCATAGTGATCTGTCCCAAGGCACAGTTGGCTTCAGACTACAGGAGGTCTGGCTCTAGATGAGTATTCACACCATCAATATTATCTGGGTCATTAGGATCTTTTTTGTATTGTTCTGTGTATTCTTGCTACCTCTTCTTAACATTTTCTGCTTCTTTTAGGTCCATACTGTTTCTGTTCTTTATTGTGCCCATCTTTTCATGAAATGTTCCCTTGAAATCTCTAGTTTTCTTGAAGAGATCTCTAGTCTTTCTCATCCTATTGTTTTACTCGATGTTTTTGCATTGATCACTGCAGAAGCCTTTTTTTTTTTTATCTCTCCCTGATATTCTTTGGAACTCTGCATTCAGAAGGGTATATCTTTCCTCTTCTCCATTGCTTTTAGCTTCTCTTAGTTCCTCAGCTATTTGGAAGACCTTCTCAGACAACCATTTTTCCTTTTTTGCATTTTTTTTTGCCTTGGGGATAGTCTTGATCACTGCCTCCTCTACAATGTCATGAACTTCCATTCATAATTCTTCAGGCACACTGTCTATCACATCAGTTGAATCTATTTGTCACTTGAATCTATTTGTCACTTCCACTGTATAATTGTAAGGGATTTGATTTAGGTCATAAAGGACAGAAACGATGTGGACGTAAAGGAAGCAGAAGATATTAAGAAGAGGTGGAAAGAATACACAGAAGAACTGTACAAAAAAGATCTTCACAACCAAGATAATCACGATGGCGTGATCACTGACCTAGAGTCAGACATCTTGGAATGTGAAGTCAAGTGGGCCTTAGAGAGCATCACTACAAACAAAGCTAGTGGAGGTGATGGAATTCCAGTTGAGCTATTTCAAATCCTGAAAAATGACGCTGTTAAAGTGCTACACTCAATATGCCAGCAAATTTGGAAAACTCAGCAGTGGCCACAGGACTGGAAAAGGTCAGTCTTCATTCCAATCCCAAAGAAAGGCAATGCCAAAGAATGCTCAAACAACTGCACAATTGCATTCACCTCACATGCTAGTAAAGTCATGCTCAAAATTCTCCAAGCCACGCTTCAGCAATATGTGAACCGTGAACTCCCAGATGTTCAAGCAGGTTTTAGAAAAGGCAGAGGCACCAGCGATCAAATTGCCAACATCCGTTGAATCATGGAGAAAGCAAGAGAGTTCCAGAAAAACATCTCTTTCTGCTTCATTGACTATGCCAAAGCCTTTGACTGTGTGGATCACAATAAACTGTGGAACATTCTGAAAGAGATGGGAATCCCAGACCACCTGACCTGCCTCTTGAGAAACCTGTATGCAGGTCAGGAATACACAGTTAGAACTGGACATGGAACAACAGACTGGTTCCAAATAGGAAAAGGAGTACATCAAGGTTGCATATTGTCACCCTGCTTATTTAACTTATATGTAGAGTACATCATGAGGAACGCTGGGCTGGAAGAAGCACAAGCTGGAATCAAGATTGCTGGGAGAAATATAAATAACCTCAGATATGCAGATGACACCACCCTTATGGCAGAAACTGAAGAGGAACTCAAAGGCCTCTTGATGAAAGTGAAAGAGGAGAGTGAAAAGGTTGGCTTGAAGCTCAACATTCAGGAAACAAAGATCATGGCATCTGGTCCCATCACTTCATGGGAAATAGATGGAAAAACAGTGGAAACAGTGTCAGACTTTATTTTTTTGGGCTCTAAAATCACTGTGGATGCTGATTGCAGCCATGAAATTAAAAGACGCTTACTCCTTGGAAGGAAAGTTATGACCAACCTAGATAGCATATTAAAAAGCAGAGACATTACTTTGCTAACCAAGGTCCGTCTAGTCAAGGCTATGATTTTTCCAGTGGTCATATATGATGTGAGAGTTCTACTGTGAAGAAAGCTGATCGCCAAAGAATTGATGCTTTTGAACTGTGGTGTTGGAGAAGACTCTTGAGAGTCCCTTGTACTGCAAGGAGATCCAACCAGTCCATTCTAAAGGAGATCAATCCTGGCTGTTCATTGGAAGGACTGATGCTAAAGCTGAAACTCCAATACTTTGGCCACCTCATGCGACGAGTTGACTCACTGGAAAAGACTCTGATACTGGGAAAGGTTGGGGGCGGGAGGAGAAGGGGACGACGGAGAATGAGATGGCTGGATGGCATCACCGACTCTGTGGACATGAGTTTGAGTGAACTCCGGGAGTTGGTGATGGACAGGGAGGCCTGGCCTGCTGTGATTCACGGGGTCGCAAAGAGTCAGTCACGACTGAGTGACTGAACTGAACTGAATGGTCTAGTGGTTTTCCCTTTCTTCAATTTAAGTCTGAATTTGGCAATAAGGAGTTCATGATCTGAGCCACAGTCAGCTTCTGGTCTTTTATTTTTCTGGCTCTGTAGAGCTTCTCCATCTTTGGCTGCAAAAATATAATCAATCTGATTTTGATGTTGACCATCTGGTGATGTCCATGTGTAGAGTCTTCTCTTCTGTTGTTGGAAGAGGGTGTTTTCTTGGAAGTGCACTGTCTTGGAAGAACTCTATTAGCCTTTGCCCTACTTCATTTTGTACTCTAAGGCCAAACTTGCCTGTTACCCCAGTATCTCTTGGCTTCCTACTTTTGCATTCCAGTCCCCTATAATGACGGAGAAGGCAATGGCACCCCACTCCAGTACTCTTGCCTGGAAAATCCTATAGACAGAGGAGCCTGGTGGGCTGCAGTCCATGGGGTAGTTAAGAGTCGGACCAACTGAGCGACTTCATTTTCACTTTTCACTTTTATGCATTGAAGAAGGAAATGGCAACCCACTCCACTGTTCTTGCCTGGAGAATCCCAGGGATGGGGGAGCCTGGTGTGCTGCTGTCTATGGGGTTACACAGAGTCGGAAAACACTGAAATGACTTAGCAGTTGCAGAAGCCCCTATAATGAAAAGGTCATCTTTTTTTGGAGTTAGTTATAGAAGATCTTGTAGGTCTTCATAGAACCATTCAATTTCAATTTCTTCAGCATTAGTGGTTGGGGCATAGACTTGGATTAATGAGATATTGAATGGTTTGCCTTGCAAATGAACAGAGATTATTCTGTCATTTTTGAGACTGCATCCAAGTACTGCATTTTGCACTCTTGTTGACTATGATGGCTACTCCATTTCTTCCAAGGGATTCTTGCCCACAGTAGTAGATATAATGATCATCTGAGTTAAATTCACTGATTCCTAAAATGTCGATGTTCACTCTTGACATCTCCTGTTTGACTACTTCAAATTTACCTAATTCATGGACCTAACATTCCAGGTTCCTATGCAATATTGTTCTTTACAGCATCCGACTTTAATTCCATCGCCAGTCACATCCAAAACTGGCTGTTGTTTTTACTTTGGCTTTATCTCTTCATTCTTTCTGTAGTTATTTCGCCACTCCTCTCCAGTAACTTATTGAGCACCTACCGACCTGGGGAGTTCATCTTCCAGTGTCATGACTTTTCGCTTCTACATACGGTTCATGGAACTCTCAAGACAAGAATACTGAAGTGGTTTGCCATTCCCTTCTCCACTGTGTGTGTGTGTATGTATATATATATATGTACACGCTTTTCACTATGCTTGATAAAGCCTTGAGAAAGAACATCAAAAAAAAAAAAAGATGGAGAAATTGGAAAATATAAACTAAGTGAAATGAGAGTTCTAATATGAAATAGAAAAATGGAACAAACTATATAAAAGATTATCGTATAGTCTAATTGTTTTCAACAGTGATGCTCATAAGAAGCGTATCTGGGTTTTTGGAGGAAAAATAGCATTACGTGGGCATTTGTATTTTTTTTTTTTAATTTCCAGGATAATTCTGATATGATTCTGGATTTTTAAAAATGATTACAGGTTTTTTTCTATTATATGGCAGTTTTGGTGATATAGAATTCTATATTTTACTATTGACCAATCATGATACAATGCTATTAAATAAGTAATAGTTACATAGCCATGATAGTAAAAGATGTTTATCAGTTTTCACAATCAATAGTCAGATGAAAAATAAAAGATATTTAAAATTTTGAGCCATAATGGGAACATGATTAACCTAAAAATATAAAATAATTACATACAATTTGAGGTGTTAAGCAGAGTGATATGATAAGTGGACATACATACACATGTTTTCATCTGTCCAGGTAATAATTGCATTATTAGTATTTTGGTTGAAGAATTTAATCCATTTCCAGTTAAGGTAATCATCAATTCTATTACCATGTTCTTAATTGCTTTGGGTTTATTTTCTGTGGTTCTTTTCCTTCTCTTATGTTTCCTGCCTAGAGAAGTTCCTTTCAGTTCAGTTCAGTTCAGTTCAGTTCAGTCGCTCAGCTGTGTCCGACTCTTAGCGACCCCATGAACCACAACATGAAAGGCCTCCCTGTCCATCACCAACTCCAGGAGTTCACTCAAACTCATGTCCATTTGTTATAAAGCTTGTTTGGTGGTGCTGAATTCTTTTAAATTTGCTTATCTGGAAAGCTTTTGATTTTTTCCATCAAATCTGCAGGAGTCTTGCTGGGTAGAGGATTCTTGGTTGTAGTTCCTTTCCCTTCATCACTTAAATATACTGTGCCATTCCCTTCTGGTTTGTAGTGTTTCTGTTGAGAAATCAGTTGATAACCTGACAGGGAGTTTCCTTGTATGTTATTTGGTGTTTTTCCTTTGTTGCTTTTAATATTTTATTTTTGCCTTTAATTTTTGTCAGCTTGATTACTACAAGTCTTGGTGTGTTCCTCCTTCAATTTATCCTGCCTGGGACTCTCTGCACTTCCTGGACTTAGTTCACAATTTCCTTTCACATGTTAGGGAAGTTTTCAGCTATTATGTCTTCAAGTTTTTTCTGGGGTCCTTACTGTTACTCTTCTCCTTCTGGGACTCCTATAATGCAAATGTTGGTGTGTTTAATGTTATTCCAGAGGTCTCTTCAGTTCAGTTCAGTTCAGTTCAGTTCAGTCACTCAGTCGTGTCCGACTCTCCGCGACCCCATGAATCACAGCACGCCAGGCCTCCCTGTCCATCACCAACTCCCGGAGTTCACTCAAACTCATGTCCACAGAGTCGGGGATACCATCCAGCCATCTCATTCTCTGTCGTCCCCTTCTCCTCTCGCCGCCAACCTTTCCCAGCATCAGAGTCTTTTCCAGTGAGTCAACTTGTCGCATGAGGTGGCCAAAGTATTGCAGTTTCAGCTTTAGCATCAGTCCTTCCAATGAACACCCAGGACTGATCTCCTTTAGAATGGACTGTTTGGATCTCCTTGCAGTCCAAGGGACTCTCAAGAGTCTTCTCCAACACCACAGTTCAAAAGCATCAATTCTTCGGTGATCAGCTTTCTTCACAGTCCAACTCTCACAGCCATACATGACCACGGGAAAAACCATAGACTTGACTAGATGAACCTTGGTTGGCAAAGTAATGTCTCTGCTTTTTAATATACTATCCATGTTGGTCATAACTTTCCTTCCAAGGAGTAAGCGTCTTTTAATTTCATGGCTGCAATCAGCATCCGCAGTGATTTTGGAGCCCAAAAAAATAAAGTCTGACACTGTTTCCACTGTTTTTCCATCTATTTCCCACGAAGTGATGGGACCAGATGCCATGATCTTTGTTTTCTGAATGTTGAGCTTCAAGCCAACCTTTTCACTCTCCTCTTTCACTTTCATCAAGAGGCTTTTGAGTTCCTCTTCACATTCTGCCATAAGGGTAGTGTCATCTCTCTTAGGCTATTTTAATTTTTTTCATTTTTTTTTTCTATATTCTGTTCTGTAGCAATGATTTGCACCATTCTGTCTTCCAGGTCACTTATCTGGTCTTCTGCCTCTGCTGTTCTGCTATTTGTTCCTTCTAGTGTATCTTCATCTCTGTTTGTTTGTTCCTTAGTTCTTCTAGTTCTTTGGTAACATTTATTGCATCTTCTTGGAGAAGGAAATGGCAACCCATTCCAGTGTTCTTGCCTGGAGAATCCCAGGGACGGGGGAGCCTGGTGGGCTTCCTTCTGTGGGGTCACACAGAGTCGGACACGACTGAAGTGACTTAGCAGCAGCAGCATTGCATCTTCTCCATTCTTTTTCTGAGATCCTGGATCATCTTCACTGTCATTATTCTGATTTTTTTTCAGAAAGTTTGCCCATCTCCACTTCATTTAGTTGTTTTTCTGGGGTTTTATATTGTTCCTTTATCTGGGACATAAGTCTCTGCTTTTTCATCCTGATTAAATTTCTGTAATGTGATTTTTGTTCTAGCCCCTGTGGGACTGTGGCTCTTCTTACTTCTTCTGTCTGCCCTCTGGTGGACGAGGCTAGAAGGATTCTGTATACTTCCTGATGGGAGAGACAAGGTGGCAAAAACTGGGTCTTGCTCTGGTGAGCAGGGCCTTGCTCAGTAAAGCTTTAATCCAATTACCTGCTGATGGGTGAGGTTGTACTCCCACCCTGCTAGTTCTTTGGCCTGAGGTGACCCAGCCCTGGGGTTTATAGGCTCTATAGTAGGGCTAATGGTGACCTCTAAGAGGACTTAAGCCAAGGAGACACATTCCAGGGCTGCTGCTGGCTGTGCCTCCATCCCTCTGGTGAGCCCTTGATGACCCACACCTTCACAGGAGATCCTCCAACCCTAGCAGATTGTTTTGGCTCTGTCTCCTGTGTGGTCACTGCTTCTTTCCCCTGGATGTTGGTGCATGCAATATTTCGTTTGTGCCCTCAAAGAATGGAGTCTCTGTTTCCCCTGGTCCCTGTGGAAGTCCTATAATCAAATCCCACTGGCCATCAACGTCAGTTTCCTCGGGGATTCCCAGTCCTTTTTTCAGATCCCCAGGCTGGGAAGCCTGACTTGGGGCTCAGAATCTTCACAACAGTGGGAGAACTTCTTTTGGTATTATTGTTCTCCAGTTTGTGGGTCACCCACCCTGCAGGTAAGGGATTTGATTTTATCATAATTGTGTCCCTCCTACCATCTCTTTGCAACTTTTTCTTTTCTTTGGACATGGGGTAACTTTTTTTTTTTTTTGATGGGTTTCAGAATACTCGTGTCAATGGTTGTTCAACAGCTAGTTACAAATTTGGTGCTGTCGCAGGAGGAAATGAGCGTACATCCTTCTACTCCACCATCTTGAACCAAAAGCCAAAAATGGACAACTTTTAATAGGAGTCTTCTAAGACATCAACGTGCTATGAATATATAGCTTCCTTCTCTGTTCCCCATTTGGTCTTTTATTGATTGATTGATTGATTTCCCTACTTTTTTGAATGTTGCTCATAGTTGTGGTGCCATTTCCTTTTCTTTCTTTCTGGGTTTATTTCTTACCTTGAGGATTCTATTCAAGATCTTCACTCTGGATGTTTACCTTCTGAAGGTACACCGAGTAGACTCCCTGACAACTCTGCATTTTTCAGATATCTTATCTATTTCCCTAGTGAAGAGAAGTCAAATTCTAGAGAACAGCAAAGTCCAAGTCAGGCTGGTAGGATGGAGGGGAACAAAAGGCAACAGAAGTTAGATTCGCAGATGATGAAATGCCAACTCACTCAGTATTTTTCAGCAGCTGTACTAAATGTAAAAAGGTTTTATTACTTTGCAACCATCTTGGTTCTTGGATGCTTTGCTGTATTGATTTGATGGCAGCCCATTTTCAATTTTTCAAAAAGGATTTTCTTAGCAAAGAAAAATCACATAAAATGTAATAGATGTTGCCTGCAGTGAAATAAAAGACTTCTTCAGAGATCTTAGCTTCTCTGAAATTACATGGGACCTAATGTTTTAAAATTGATATGTGTGAAGAAAATCACTCCTACTGCTCTTTTTGATTTGGTATTAAAATACTTGAAAGGAGTGAGCATTAGCATGTAAAACAGCTGGGCCAAGATTTCACGGTGGAAGTGAGGGGGAGTGAAAGAGATTTTTTTTGTTGTTGTTGTTTAGTACACTGTCACAGAATTAACACATATGGTCTTTAGGCATAAATTTATAGTATCACATGCTGAGGTAAACACTGAGTCATTACTGATATGAAAAGTGAAAATGAAGGTCGCTTCAGTTCAGTTCAGTTCAGTTCAGTCGCTCAGTCGTGTCCGACTCTCCGCGACCCCATGAATCACAGCACGCCAGGCCTCCCTGCCCATCACCAACTCCCGGAGTACACTCAAACTCATGTCCACAGAGTCGGTGATGCCATCCAGCCATCTCATTCTCCGTCGTCCCCTTCTCCTCCCGCCCCCAACCTTTCCCAGCATCAGAGTCTTTTCCAGTGAGTCAACTCGTCTAGTCGTGTCCAACTCTTTGCGACCCCATGGACTGTAGCTAGCCTACAAGGTTCCTCTGTCCGTGAGATTTTCCAGGCTGGAGTACTGGAGTGGGTTGCCATTTCCTTCTCCAGAGTATCTTCCTGACCCAGGGATCGAACCCAGGTCTCCCTCATTGTAAGCAAGATGCTTTACCGTCTGAGTCACCAGGAAAGTAGTAAATATTTTATTATTGTCTTCCTTGAGATGAGGAAAATGTCTAGGATTTTGAAATACATTCGTGGCTGTGTAAATCTGTTCTTAGAAGTTATTTGAAATTTCACTTCCAGTTATGATAGTGTATAAGCATTTGTACTTACCTTCCCACCAAAAAAGAAAAAAAAAAAATACAAAAACTAGAAAATCTGGGTCCTATATGCAGCAACTTTTCCAGACATCAGAAAAATAGAACTTTAAACTGATCTCTGAGAAAAGGGGGAAAAAGATGAATCCTATCATTTTATTGTCCTAGATTTCTTCATGGAAGAAGCTATTAGACTACTAGACAGTAGGTCAAAGAGGGGAACCAGTAATCTTCCTGAGCTGAAAAGATAGAAGTAGGACTCCAAGGATTTTGAGATAGCTAAAATTCTCAGAGCAGAGTACTGCAGAGGAGCAAGCTATGAGGAGAGGATTCCAGACACGTACATGGACAACATATTAAATCTTTAAATGGAGAGTATTTTTCACAAGCATTCAGCATGAGGTCAGGAAAACAAAGACTCTTAAGGAAAGAATAATTACTGAGGATTATGATGTCTGCTTGTGCGGGTAACATGGATATACATGGCTAATTTATCATGCCAATCTTAACTATGGAAAAGCAAGAGATGAAATCTTCAGTCATGTGTGACTTTGTGACCCTCCATGGACTGCAGCGTGCCATGCTTCCCTGTCCATCACCAACTCCCGGAGCTTACGTAAACTCATGTCCGTTGAGTTGGTGATGCTATTCAACCATCTCATCCTCTGTTGTCCCCTTCTCCTCGTGCCTTCAATCTTTCCCCACATCAGGGTCTTTTCCAATGAGTCAGTTCTTTGCATCAGGTGGTCAAGTATTGGAGTTTCAGCTTCAGCATTAGTTCTTCCAGTGAATATTCAGGGTTTATTTCCTTTAGGATTGACTGGTTGGCTCTCCTTGCAGTCCAAGGGACTCTCAAGAGTCTTCTCCAACACCACAGTTCAAAAGCATCAATTCTTCAGCTTTCTTTATAGTCCAACTCTCACATCCATTCATGACTACTGGAAAAAAACAGCTTTGACTAGATGGACCTTTGTTGGCAAAGTAATGTCTCTTTTAATATGCTGTGTAGGTTGGGCATAGCTTTTCTTCCAAGGAACAAGAGCCTTTTATTTCATGACTGCAGTCACTATCTGCAATGATTTTGGAGCCCAAGATAATAAAGTCTGTTACTGTTTCCACTGTTTCCCCATCTCTTTGCCAGGAAGCGATGGGACCACACGCCATAATCTGTTTTTTTGACATTGAGTATTAAGTTAGCCTTTTTACTCTCCTCTTTTACTTTCATCAAGAGGCTTTTTAGTTCCTCTTCACTTTCTGCCATAAGGGTAGTGTCATCTGCATATCTGAGGTTGTTGATATTTCTCCCAGCAGTCTTGATTCCAGCTTGTGCTTCATCCAGCCCAGCATTTCACATGATGTACTCTGCATATAAGTTAAATAAGCAGGGTGACAACATATAGCCTTGATGTACTCATTTCCCGATTTGAAACCAGTCTGTTGTTCCATGCCCAGTTCTAACTGCTGCTTCTTGACCTGCATACAGATTTCTTGGGGGGCAGGTAAGGTGGTCTGGCCATTTTTTAAAGAATTTTCCAGTTTGTTGTGATCTACACAGTCAAAGGCTTTGGTGTAATCAATAAAGCAGCAGTAGTTCAGTAGTTTTTTTTTTTTTTTTTGAATTTTCTTGCTTTTTTGATGATCCGATGGATGTTGGCAATTTGATCTCTGGTTCCTCTGCCTTTTTAAAATCCATCTTGAACATCTGGAAGTTCATGGTTCATGTACTGTTGAAGCCTTGCTTGGAGCATTTTGAGCATTACTTTGGTAGGGTGTGAGATGAGTGCAATTGTGTGGTACATTCTTTAGCATTGCCCTTCCTTGGGGTTGAAATGAAAACTGCCCTTTTCCAGTCCTGTGGCCACTGCTGAGTTTTCCAAATTTGCTGTCAATATGCACTCAATATGAGTGCAGCACTTTCACAGCATCATCCTTTAGGCTTTGAAATAGCTCAGCTGGAATTCTATTACCTCCTAGCTTTGTTCATAGTGATGCTTCCTAAGGCCCACTTGACTTCAGACTCCAGGATGTCTGGCTCCTGGAGAGATCATACCACCTATTACTCAACTATTGCTGAAATATAGTATACAATTAATTTGTTGTTAATCTATGACTTATTCCTTCCCTACATTCCATCAGACACATGAATATAGTTAAATAGAAGATGGCAGCCTGGCTACTCTGATGTTATATGTACTTTTAAGGCCAAGGTTTTAATAATTTATGAAATATATCTTTGGACCTTTATTAATACTTGTCAAGTGTAGTCATATCTTCTGGATCTCCTTCCCAAAATCTCTGGGAAAAAAAAAAGAAAGAAAAATGAGAAGATTTAGAAGCTACAATAAAACCTTTAAAAGAAAAACTCCACAATTTTCAGATTTTTGTGGCTTTTAGAACTTAGGAGATTGAGTCAGACTTGTATAAAGTTCAACTACCCCAAAATAATTCCTTACTTACAAACAACACAACATAATTTTATAAGTGTAAGTAGAATGTTTAAAATAACATTAACTATAAACTATTTCTAAACACCTTCAACACCCTCAAGTACTTCAGAAATAATTAATATACATACAATTGATATGGTAATTATGGTTAATTTATGAATAATTCTTATCTATTTGTTCAATCAGTCCCCTAAGGATTTTTATTAGTCAACGTGTTGTTAGCTAGAAGAATTTGAGTTATTTCAGACTTGACAGCAAGACGGAATGGTGAAATAGTTGCTGCCTTTCATCTTTGTCAAGTGAACTTGAACATTTATTTCCCTTTTCTTCAGTGACTATCCCATCTTGTTTGGTACCTTTTTACTTAGGACCCATCACCATTACGTCTGTTGAAATGTGAAAGTGTCACTCAGTGGTGACTGACTCTTGCAACCCCAAGGACTGTAGCCCACCAGGCTTCTCTGTCCATGGAATTCTCCAGGCAAGAATACTGGAGTGGGTACCGACTCCCTTCTACAGGGGATCTTCCTGACCTAGGGATCAAAACTGGGTCTCCTGTATTGCAGGCAGATTCTTTACCATCTGAGCCATCAAGTTGGATATGTCTGCTGAAAATGTCCCCTAAAGAGACCATAGAGTGGTTTTTTGAAGACATAATTAGTTACAAAGTTAAGGTTTCCATCTTATGGGATCTGGACTTGTTGTAGGAAGGGGGAGGCTCCCCTTCAGGGCCCCAGGAGTAGGCTCTTGTCTAACACTCGGAAAAGAATTATCCAAGGAGACACAAGTGCTGACAAAGCAAGAGATTTTATTGCGAAAGGGCACCCGGGTGGAGAGCACTAGGGTAAGGGAACCGAAGAGAACAGCTCTGTCACGTGGCTTGCAGTCTCAGGTTTTATGGTGATGGGATTAGTTTCCGGGTGGTCTTTGGCCAATCATTCTAATTCAGAGTCTTTCCTGGTGGTACATGCATCGCTCAGCCAAGACGGATGCTAGCGAGAGGGATTCTGGGAAGTGGACGGACACGCGGTGTCTCCTTTTGACCTTTCCTGAACTCTTCCAGTTGGTGGTGGCTTATTAGTTCTGTATTCCTTACCAGGACCTCCTGTCATAAAACAACTCATGTGAAAGGTTACTAAAGGGCCTGGCCAGGGTGGGCGGTTTCAGTCAATGTGCTTCCCCTAACAACTCCCCCATGAGAGACTTCATACTCAAGATAATTCTTGGGAATTGGGGGCGGAGGTCTCTTTCTTCTGTAACTTCTTCCTGCAGTGCATGGGTGTGGGCCTGCCTAGCAGAGCAGAAGTCTCTCTCTACCTGATCTAAGTTGGGGTGTAACACATCTGAAACCAGCTTCCACCCTTGTAATAACATCAATTTGACTTGGAACTGCTGGAGTCTGCTGGAAATAAACTCTGAAAGGAGCTGGAGTATACAGGGGCCAAATAGGAGGCCTAACAAAATAGTTATCACTGGACCCAAGAATGGTAGCAGCCAAGAAGGGAAAAAAGAACTCCATACACCTGTTGAACTCAAATCTTGGATCTTTGTGGCCTGTTCCAAAAGCCCCTTGATATCTTCTTGGACTTGCCTATAACCTGCCTGGTTATAATAAAAACAGCATTTTTCCTTTAGATAGAGACAAGTGTCCCCCTGTCCTGCAGTCAGTAAATCTAGGGCCTGACGATTTTGTAGGACCATTGTGGCTAGGGAGTCTAACTGCGATTGTAGGCATTGGAGGATCCTCGCCGTTTTTTTAAAAATTTTTCTTATTTTATAGATACAGCAGTGTCAGTAGAAAGCTGCTGAAATTTATGTAAAGAAGTTCCCCCCACGGCAGCTCTGTCAAGTCAGCAGTCAGTCCTAATGTCAGGAAAAGAGGGGTAAGTATTACCGCACGACGTATCTTCTGGTTGGTATCTACTTACCAGTAAGGAGGTATTACTCCAGGCCAGATCTATGTGCGGCGTGACATACCCTAGAGAGCAAGTTCCTGACCAAAAAGGTGGTAGGGATAAATAAGCTTCATCCCCAAGTATGACTGGGTTTAAGCTGGGCAGCAAAATGAGTTTTCCAAAGAGGAATAGGATTTCCATCTGCCTTGCAACTGGAACTGACATAATGGAACAGGGGCAGTCTTTTAGTAGCTGGGAGGAGACTGTCACTCCACCTGCTGCAAAACCGGCAGCAGTGAGGGCATTTAGGAAGGGATTTAAGTGTTGTGAGGCATCCTGGGTTTTGTCCTCAAGGTAGAGAGTATTTCGCTTAGGCTCCCACCATAGGGTTAGATTTTCAGGGATGGGTACTCCTACAAGGGAATAACAGGGGTCAGAGTTGCCTGCTCGATTTAGAAACCAGGATGAATGGGTGTGGTTCTTTGGTCCTCCAGAACAGAACATAGATTTTCAAGACTGGTTAATAGCATCCGAGGAGAGCCTCATGTTCAGGGATAGGTATAGTGTGTCAGTTCTGCCAGAACCTCTAGTTACCAGACTTTGGGCTAAATCGTAATACCCTAGTGAAATTTCTAGGTCCCGGTTTTTTTTTTTTTTTTCATCAGTTTTAACAGTGAAGGTCACCCCACATCATGAGTTGTCTAGATTTCCCACTGACACCCCTGTTAGTGAGTCATGTTTTAGACAGATAGGGAAGGTCACTTGGGGAATGTTAGTCAAGAGAGAAAATAAGGGCTCAGGTGGCATTGCAGATGTTATTGAGGGGGTAAATATAGACAGTTGTTGCTGATGCCAAGGCATGAAGTTTTTTTTTTTCCCTTTTTCCCCAAAGGCCATACCACGACCAGATGGGGTGTATTGGGTAACAACATGTAGCTGGATAAGTTGGACATACCCCCAACTTCTGCCATTAATGCAGATCTAGCAAGGGCTGGTTAGGTTGAGTTGAGAAGCAGTATGGTTTGTAAGCGTATATGTCTTGTTCAGGGAGAGATTAATAACCATACAGGGAGACAAGATTAGGAAGAGGGAGAAGGGTGAAGGTGGAATGATTGGGGAGAATGGAATTGTAGCATGTATATTATCATAAGTGACCAGTCCAGGTTCGACGCATAAATTTTCCTCTGTTCAAAAAAAAAAAAAAAGAAATAAATGTTATTATATAGAAAAAAAAATAAATAAAATAGGAATAATAAAAAAAATAAAATAAAAAAAAATTAGGAAGAGGAAGAACATCATATCATGCATTTTACTTATCTGAGGGAGATTTGATGGGGTTCCACCTGAACAAGAGTCTGAGGTCTTCAACAGGTTTACAGGAATAGTTGTCCTCTGGTTTTGGAGTCTCAGTCCCTGTCTCCCCCTCCAGTAGGCCATAGGGTTTTATTATAGAATTGTGGATCCAGGAAGATAGATCCTTCACTTTTACAGCAGTTGAAGTTACTCAGATAACCTGATATGGCCCTGTCCATTGCTCGAACAGCTGGCTTGGCCTCCCTTTTTCTTGCCAGGTCTTTAATAATACTTGATCCCCCGGCTTTACCTGGGGAGTTTTCAAGTCTTCCTGCGGTCTAGGTAGGATCTGTTCTCCATATCATTGGAGTTCTTGTTGAAACCTTCTCAGGTCAATTATGTGTTTTAAGAGTGTGTTGGCATCCTCACCAAAAAACAAATCAGAAGTTAAGAATGGACGTCCATACATCACTTCAAAAGGGCTTAACTGTTGTGGCCACTTGGGGGCTGTCCACACCCTCATGAGGGCTATGGGTAGCATATGGCCACTTACGTGTTTCTTGACATAGTTTGGCCAGAGCCATTTTAAGAGTCTGGTTGGCTCTCTCTACCTTTTTTGAAGCTTGAGGCCTCCAGGATGAGTGGAGGCGGTATTTTATTCCTAAACATGTGGCCAGGTTCTGGGATATTGTGGCTGTAAATGAGGGCCCACTGTCACTCTGAAGTGATTGAGGCAGCCCAAACATAGGCACTATCTCCTTCAGCAGAGCTTTACAGACTTCTGTGGCTCTCTCTCTGTCTTAGTAGGAAATGCTTCAATCCATCCTGCAAACGTGTCAATAAAGACTGCTGCTGTTGCTGCTGCTGCTAAGTCGCTTCAGTCGTCTCCAACTCTGTGCGACCCCATAGATGGCAGCCCACTAGGCTCCCCTGTCCCTGGGATTCTCCAGGCAATAACACTGGAGTGGGTTGCCATTTCCTTCTCCAATGCATGAAAGTAAAAAGTGAAAGTGAAGTTGCTCAGTCCAGCCCGACTCGTAGCTACCCCATGGACTGCAGCCCACCAGACTCCTCCATCCATGGAATTTTCCAGGCAAGAGTACTGGAGTGGGGTGCTATTGCCTTCTCCAAATCATTTGCTAGTAGACTCTATAAAGATATAACATGTGTGTGTATGTGTGTTAGTTGGTCAGTCATGTCCAACTCTGCGACCTCACAGACTGAAGCCTACCAAGCTTCTCTGTCCATGGGATTCTCCAGGCAGGAATACTGGAGTGGATTGCTGTTCCCTTCTCCAGAGGATCTTTCCAACCCAAGGATCAAACTCGCATCTCCTGCACTACAGGCAGATTCTTACTAGTAAATAAGAAAACCCTTGGGTCTTTGGCATGGCTGTAAAATCCACCTTCCGGTCCTCTCCTGGGTATGATCCCCTATGTTGCACAGGTTTAATTAGAGGAGGTGGCAAGGGTCTGGCTTTTGGATTATTTTTTAGAGAGGTATCACAATTCTGTGTGACCCGTCTAGCCAACTGGGGATGGTAGAGAATAGGCTTGAGCAAGATTTCCAGATTATCTCTTTCCAAATGGGTACTTTTATGTAGGAGTTAGTAATTTTCCAAATCTGAGAGTCAGGGAGTATTATTTGGGCCTGGTCAGTCTGAAACCACCCATGTGATCCAATCTCCCAGCCCCGCTCAGCATATCGGGAATGTTTATCTGGGGTATAATCTGGAGTCAGGGTTTCCTTGGGGAAAAGGGGGCAGATAGCAGTGACAGGGGTAGGTTCCCTAGCAGCTTGTTTTGCCTCCTGATCAGCGTTTTTATTTCTCTGGGCCTCCTCTTCTTGCCCCTTTTGGTGACCCTTACAGTAGATGACAACTAATTTTGCAGGAGGTTTGACTGCCTCCAGGAGCCTGAGAATGAGCTCTTTGTGTTTAATAGGAGAGCTTTGAGAACTGAGCATATCTCCTTTTTTCTAAATTGTTGCATGGGCGTGGAGGATGAGGGAAGCATACTTAGCATCCATATACACACTAATCCTCTTTCCTTCCCCTAATTCCAAAGCTCTTGTCAGGGCAAAAGTTCAGCTTTCTGGGCTGAGGTGTCTGGGGGAAGAGACCCACTTTCTTTAGTTTCTTCTAGGCTCACTACAGCATATCTTGCTTTCCTCTCCTTTTTAAATAAAACTACTGCCATCTGTGTACCATTCTTCCTCTGGGTCAGACAAAGTTGTCTCTGATAGGACCGGGCGAGAAGAGTATAACTCGTCTATGATTTGCATGCATTGGTGATCCAGACGGGAAGTAGGGGGATCTGGCAGTAAGGTGGCTGGATTTAAAGTCTGATAGACCCTCAGTTTTATTTCCGAGTGTCAAGGAGGAGGGCTTGGCATTGGGTGTTCCAACCTTAGTACAGTTAATAACTTATTTTTTGAAAAAGGCAGAAGCAGGAAGGTCGCTCTGACCTCCCATCACCCCCCACACCCTTCTTCTCTGAAGAAGAAAAATATGTGAAAGATTCACTCCCTGTACCAGAACGAAAGACAACATTCTTATTACCAGAGATGGGGAAATCTGCAGAAGCAAACCTTGTTAAACTCACCCTTACCTTCCTGGTTATTTCTTCACCATCCATACCCCAAACTGTTTTGGCCAATTCTTCACAAACTTACTACCTCTTTTTCTAAGAAGAATAAAATAACAGCTGATTATCAGACCCATTCAGAGACTCTAAAGGGGCCTAAGAAAACTCCCCCCCCCCCCCCGCTCAAATCTCTCCAGCTCACAATTTAATCCAAAATTTAGGACAGGGAAAAACCCTTAAACCTTGCCTAATACATTTTCCTCTAGTGAATATTTGGAAGCCTTTCATTGGGGGGGGGGGGGGGAAAGCGGCACTCCTATCTTGCTAGAATCCTAAGCATGAATTTAGCTTGATTATCCAGTATTATCCAACATAATAATACTTATTAACCCAGTATTAGCCACTTTAGTGGCCAACATGACATGTTTTTGGCAGATAATGTCCTGAACCAGCCAGAGGAGAACCGAGAGCCAGCATTTAACCTTTAGAAATAGATACCTATGGCTTTGGGTGCAGATTGCAATAAGGGTGGCTTTATCTGCAGCCCAGCCACATAAATTTACAGTAGATACTGAATGCAAGCAAGGGTGTTTCTGTTAGTCCAGTCTCTCTTAGAAAATTGACCTTTGCTTTCCTAGTACTCCAGTGTTTGAAAATGTTGTGCCCTTGTTATATGAAAATGACAGTGCTGAGCTGTGCTTTGAGTTGTTTATTTCAAGGCAATGAAAGGTTAGAGATCCAGTTACTCTTTTCTTTCCTGTTCCTCTTATAAAAGGTAGCATGCATCCTTGAAACAGATGACTCAGAATGGAGTTTACCTATTGAATGCTTCCCATGTGTAAGGCATATGCCAGGCAGTCAGGAGATATGCAGAGACTGGTTTGAATTCTGCCCCTGAGAAGCTATTGTGGAGGCTTTCCTGCTACTAATGGGCTTCCCTGGTGGCTCAGAGGTTAAAGCGTCTGCCTCCAATGAGGGAGACCCGGGTTCGATCCCTGGGTCGGGAAGATCCCCTGGAGAAGGAAACGGTAACCCACTCCAGTATTCTTGCCTGGAGAATCCCATGGACGGAGAAGCCTGGTAGGCTACAGTCCATGGGGTCGCAAAGAGTCGGACACGACTGAGCGACGGAACGGAACGGAACGGAATGATAAAGTTGGTGTGAATCACCAGTGTCAACTCCTGGGAGCTTAGATTCTCATAATCTACTTTGCCTCCAGCTCCTGTGTCTATATTTCCTACATCCTTACACCTTGCACTAACATATATGTGAAATTCAATCCCTTGTTTAGTTTACATAATAAATCAGCTTCCACCAAGTGTCCATGAGATTGATCCTGAATATTTGGAGGTGACAATGAAGTTATATTGTGCTGAGGTCAGACTTCCACAAAAACTCTCTTTTTCTTCTCTCTTCTTGATTTTGTACTCTCCTCTCCGTTGAAGCAAAATGAAATGTCCTTCCTCTCTCATGCGTATAGTTTTAGTGACCATAATATATTGCTTCAACTTGTCTTTGATAGTCTCATTCAAAATGTCAAGAAATAATTCTTCCTTGTAATACTGTTCTTCCCTAGAGGAATTCTGATGAATACATTTCTCTCCCCTTCATTATAGGAGTATGAGAGAGAAGTTTTAAAAGGTAGATTTTATTATTTAGAGAAAAATTTTAACTACTGCTCAAAAAAAACAAAACAAAACAAAAACAAAAACACCAATCCCCAAGTGCTGTACTCCAAACTCCTCCCAATAGCATTCCAATCAAGGCTCTAATTTATCACCTCTCTTTCCTCCACCTGAACAGCTAAGGGCCACTTGTGAAACATCTCCCAATCTTACAGATGTTGCCTCCATAAAATCATATTTTCGAAACTCAACTGGATCCTCACCTTCTCCTATTAATCCTTGAGTTGTATTTAGCCTCCTCTCCCTCAACTATGAATCCAAATTGACACAAATCTTATCAAACTCTCCATTCAGTTTCAGGCCACTTCCTTTGAGAAAACCAAGGCCATAATACATGATCTCTCTTAACTGGAGATCTCTCACCTATGAGAAAATGTAGAAAAACCATTCACACTTACTCTTTTCCTCTAATTTTGAAGATGAAGGGTACCTCTTGTAGTTCCTGGATATTGTACCATCCAGGCCTTAATCTGTTAATGACTCCCACTATCACTTAATTTTGTTCAGGGACAAGCATCTTTTCTTATCTCAATTACTATAATAACTTTTGACTCTTCTAACCACTATTCTTATTCATATTAACTCTACACTCCACAGGATCTCTGTAAAACCAGATCTGAATATGGAATCATCCTTTTTAAACATTTTTAATGACTCCCTTTCACTGTAGATAAAGTCCAAGCTTATTTACATGGTATGCAAACTCTTCATGTTGTTGAATCTCACTTTCGGACACTCCCATTCTCCCACTTTATGCCCCAGACAAATAGGACACCAACAGTTCCTGCACCTAGCGTGTCATTCTTGCCTGAATGCCCTTGTTTACATCTGTTTATGACCTTCCCAACTTTCCCACAGTACACCACACTGAATAACACATTTCCTTTGCCTAATTAATTTCTGCTTACTTTACTGGAGTCATTAAAATGTCACACTAAAACTCTTTCTTTTTTGCTGTAATAATATCCTGTGGCTCTCCATTACCTATTTTTATCTGTTATCTTCTAATTCTCTCTTTAAGTCTGGGCCCCACAACTATACTACCACATGTACCTTATAGGTCCTTGAGGGTAGAAAATACATTTTTCTCCAACCTTGATCTACCAAATCCTTTATTGTATTGCAGTGTGAAACTCTGAATTTTTACTGTGAAATATTTCATCCATACCAGACACAAGTGCTCATAAACAAAGAATATTAATGGAATTAATACCACCTGGATTAAAAAATAGTGGCCAGGACTTGAGTGAATCCCTGATAGCAATAAAGTTCACAAATCTGGGCATCTGGCCCAGCTGCAATGTGGAAAAAGTCCTTGCACTAAAGCAGAAATTATATCCACAGGGAGTAGACCACTCCATATAATTTTTCTTCTAAAATTGCTATGTTCTATCTCTAGTTCTCAGGAGTAATCAACCTGAACATATTTCTATATAGTGAGATCAGAGTTCTTGGCTAATATAGCAGGGAAAAATGGAAACTTTGCTTGTAAATGGCCAAGACAAGTCAATCACAGATAAGAATCTGGGCTAGGCTTATTAGTATCCTTGGCCATAAAAAGTAATTGGGACCTGACATGCCCTCCTGCCATTAAAATGATAAGAAACACTATAAAACTTGAAAAATATAAGCAAATGTTTCCATACACTGGACAACAAACAGTGAAAGATCAAGAAAAGGAAAAAAATGAAGTGAGCCCTATAATCTCTCCAACTTGTCCCTGAAAGCACTTTCTGAAATATGGTGATGAGAGAATTAAACAAAGCACAATATGACAGTCTCACTAAGTTGAGGTGACAGATATCAGATTTAGAGGAGGCTAAATCACTTAAGAGGTTAAAGCGTCTGCCTCCAATGCGGGAGACCCGGGTTCGATCCCTGGGTCGGGAAGATCCCCTGGAGAAGGAAATGGTAACCCACTCCAGTATTCTTGCCTGGAGAATCCCATGGACGGAGAAGCCTGGTAGGCTACAGTCCACGGGGTCGCAAAGAGTCGGACACGACTGAGCGACGGGACAGGACAGAAATCACTTAAAATTTGAACTGATGAGACACAGAAGCAGAAGGAAAGCAGAGGAACTGCTCCAGAAATCTGCAGGAGTTACCCTAGAGTCTACTGGCGAATACTGAGCTACACCTGCATAGAATACACCTCTGTAAAGCTGGTCAAAGAATGACTGAAGATCTGTGAGCTGAGTAATGATCATTGCTCTCACAGGGCCAGGAGATATTTGAGCTCCAGTATCTTTGTCTGGGTATAGCCTTGGTAGATCAGATGGTAAAAAATCTGCCTGCAATGCAAGAGAACCAGGTTCGATCCCTGGGTTGGGAAGATTCCCTGGAGAAGGAAATGACACCCCACTCCAGTATTCTTGCCTGGAAAATCCCTGGACAGAGTAGCCTGAAGGCCTACAGTCCATGGAGTCACACAGAGTCAGACACAACTGAGCGACTAAGCACACACACAAACCATGGTAGAGAGTCTTCATTGAATTTCCTGTGTATTCAACGGAGACCCCAGAAGTATCATGCTTTAATAGTGGATCTAAACAACCCTAGTGGTGTTAAGATTACTCTTCTCCTTCCCTGACCAAGCTCCCCACCCTCCCCAAAATGAGTTACATTGATCTGAAAGTAGCTAAATTGATCTGAAAGTCAGTATTAGTCACTCAGTCTTGTCCAGCTCTTTGCAACCCCATGGATTTTATCCCACTGGGCTCTTCTGTCCATGGATTTCTCCAGGCAAGAATACTGAAGTGGGTTGTCATTTCTTTCTCCAGGGGATTTTCCTGATCCAGGGCTTGAACTAGGGTCTCCTGCATTACGGTCAGATTCTTTATCACCATCTGAGTTGTCAGGGAAGCCCAAAACTAACTTAAATGTCTACCAAAATAATTCAACTCTCTTTAAAAGACAACGAAACACAGATACAGAACAAAGTAAACTTTGCTATGTCCAGAACTCAATACAAATTTACAAGACATGTAGGCCAGCAGAAAAAGAGATTCAGATGCAAGAAAGTTGTTAATTAATAGAAATATACCTTGAAATTATAGGGGTGATGGGTTTTCAGTTCAGTTCAGTTCAGTTCAGTCGCTCAGTCATGTCCGACTCTCTGCGACCCCATGAATCACAGCACGCCAGGCCTCCCTGTCCATCACCAACTCCCGGAGTACACTCAAACTCATGTCCACAGAGTCGGTGATGCCATCCAGCCATCTCATTCTCTGTCGTCCCCTTCTCCTCCCGCCCCCAACCTTTCCCAGCATCAGAGTCTTTTCCAGTGAGTCAACTCGTCGCATGAGGTGGCCAAAGTATTGCAGTTTCAGCTTTAGCATCAACCCTCCAATGAACATCCAGGATTGATCTCCCTTAGAATGGACTGGTTGGATCTCCTTGCAGTCCAAGGGACTCTCAAGAGTCTTCTACAGCACCACAGTTCAAAAGCATCGATTCTTCGGCGATCAGCTTTCTTCACAGTCCAACTCTCACATCCATACATGACCACGGGAAAAACCATTGCCTTGACTAGACGGACCTTGGTTGGCAAAGTAATGTCTCTGCTTTTCAACATACCATCCAGGTTGGTCATAACTTTCCTTCCAAGGAGTAAGCGTCTTTTAATTTCATGGCTGCAATCAGCATCCGCAGTGATTTTGGAGCCCAGAAAAACAAAGTCTGACCCTGTTTCCACTGTTTTTCCATCTATTTCCCATGAAGTGATGGGACCAGATGCCATGATCTTTGTTTCCTGAATGTTGAGCTTCAAGCCAACCTTTTCACTCTCCTCTTTCACTTTCATCAAGAGGCTTTTGAGTTCCTCTTCACTTTCTGCCATAAGGGTAGTGTCATCGGCATATCTGAGGTTATTGATATTTCTCCCAGCAATCTTGATTCCAGCTTGTGCTTCTTCCAGCCCAGCGTTCCTCATGATGTACTCTGCATATAAGTTAAATAAGCAAGGTGACAATATACAACCTTGACATACACCTTTTCCTATTTGGAACCAGTATGTTGTTCCATGTCCAGTTCTAACTGTTGCTTCCTGACCTGCATACAGGTTTCTCAAGAGGCAGGTCAGGTGGTTTGGGATTCCCATCTCTTTCAGAATGTTCCATAGTTTATTGTGATCCACACAGTCAAAGGCTTTGGCATAGTCAATGAAGCAGAAATAGATGTTTTTCTGGAACTCTCTTGCTTTCTCCATGATCCAGCGGATGTTGGCAATTTGATCTCTGGTGCCTCTGCCTTTTCTAAAACCTGCTTGAACATCTGGGAGTTCACGGTTTACATACTGCTGAAGCCTGGCTTGGAGAATTTTGAGCATGACTTTACGAGCATGTGAGATGAGTGCAATTGTGCGGTAGTTTGAGCATTCTTTGGCATTGCCTTTCTTTGGGATTGGAATGAAGACTGACCTCTTCCAGTCCTGTGGCCACTGCTGAGTTTTCCAAATTTGCTGGCATATTGAGTGCAGCACTTTCACAGCATCATCTTTCAAGACTAGAAATAGCTCAACTGGAATTCCATCACCTCCACTAGCTTTGTTCCTAGTGATGCTTTCTAAGGCCCACTTGACTTCACATTCCAAGATGTCTGGCTCTAGGTCAGTGATCATGTTATCGTGACTATCTTGGTCGTGAAGATCTTTTTTGTACAGTTCTTCTGTGTATTCCTGCCACCTCTTCTTAATATCTTCTGCTTCTGTTAGGTCCATACCATCTCTATCCTTTATCGAGCCCATCTTTGCATGAAATGTTCCCTTGGAATCTCTAATTTTCTTGAAGAGGTCTCTTGTTTTTCCTATTCTGTTGTTTTCCTCTATTTCTTTGCATTGATCACTGAGGAAGGCTTTCTTATCTCTCCTTGCTATTCTTTGGAACTCTGCATTCAGATGCTTATATCTTTCCTTTTCTCTTTTGCTTTTCGCCTCTCTTCTTTTCACATTTATTTGTAAGGCCTCCTCAGACAGCCATTTCGCTCTTTTGCATTTCTTTTCCATGGGGATGGTCTTGGACCCTGTCTCCTGTACAATGTCACGAACCTCCGTCCAGAGTTCATCAGGCACTCTATCAATCAGATCTAGTCCCTTAAATCTATTTCTCACTTCCACTGTATAATCATAAGGGATTTGATTGAGGTTTTAGCAGCTTTTAAAAGTGATTATACAGATGCTTATAAATATGCTGCTGCTGCTGCTGCTAAGTCACTTCAGTCGTGTCCGACTCTGTGTGACCCTATAGACGGAAGCCCACCAGGCTCCCCCGTCCCTGGGATTCTCCAGGCAAGAACACTGGAGTGGGTTGCCATTTCCTTCTCCAATGTGTGAAAGTGAAAAGTGAAGTCGCTCAGTCGTGTCTGACCCTTAGCGACCCCACGGACTGCAGCCTACCAGGCTCCTCCATCCATGCGATTTTCTAGGCAAGAGTACTGGAGTGGCTTGCCATTGCCTTCTAATGACATATAAATATAATGACAGAAATTAAAGATATAAAAAGATTATTTTATATAAAATCATTTTTATATAACATATATAAATAAGAAATTAAAAAATCAAATGGAACTTCTAGAGCTGAAAAAGATAATAGTTGAAATAAAATATTTTGTGGATAGGTTTAATGGAGCTTTTAAACACTGCTGAAGAAAAGATCAATGAAGTTGAAGACATAAAAATCAATAGAAACTATCCAAACTGATATATAAGAAGGAAGAAAAGACTGAAAAAAATGAACAGAGTTTCAATGTCCTATGGTACAATAGTAAATAATCTAAAACATGGGTAATTGAAGTTCTGAATAGGGAAGGGAAGACTGGAAATACTTGACAAGTTAATGAATGAAAAATTTCTAAATTTGATAAAACTATTAACTCACAGATTCAAGAATTCAACAAATACCAAGCATGATAAGCACACAGAAAACCCTACATATGCCACATCATAATCAAATTGTTGAAAAATCAGTGATGAAGAGAAAATCTGAAAAACCAGTCAGAAGAAACAAAATTTGATTCCAGATCTCTTTCCAGAAAAGACTTGCTATCTAGATGATGTGCAATGACATCTTTGAAGTGTTGAAAAAATTTCCTTTCAAACCAGAATTCTATATTTAGAGAAAATATCTTTCAGAAGTTAAGGAAAATGCAATTCTATTCCAGACAGACAAAGTTGAGAAAATTATCAGCATATTGGTGCTATAGTTTCCTCAGATAAAAGGAAAATTATACTGGAGAGAGAATTGAATCTTAATGCAGGAATGAAAATTTTGGAAAAGGTGAATATGGGATATATTTACAGTCATTTTTTTTTCATTTAAAAATTTTCCCCAAAACATAATTGATTTCTTAAAGCAAAAATAAATAGTAATTTATTAGACCCAGGGAACGGAGGAGCGTACACAAGACAGTTTTCACACAGCATAATTCTTAGTTCAAAGGAGGGTGTTGATCACCAGAAGATGGGATGAGTGTCGTGATGGACAAGCACGGGTGTCACAATTAATCCATCTTGCACAGAAACAAAAGGAAACTTTAGAATATCTCTCTGCATTTTCAAGATGGGGACAAAAAACAAAAAACCACAACAAAAAAACCACTATTGTCTTCCAATGATCTCTAAAATTTAGCTCTTTGACCTTTGAAGCCCAAACCTGAATTACTTGATATTTACATTGAATAGTTCCTTAGCAACCATCTCATATATGTGGAGAATGGTACAAAATTGCTTTAATAAAGCTGAAAATTAAACAAATCTCAGCTATATCAAAATATTATTATACAAACATATCTCAACAATTTTTTAAAAATTAAATTTATAGTCACCACACATCATTTCAAAATGGCCAGTGACATATCAGAGATTGTAAATTTTTCAAAATAATAAAAAGAATGCGACTTACACTAACAAATATTTGCTATGGTTGCTTACTGAGCATATTGTAACAGGTTATTGTCTAGTACAGAATAGCAGTTGGGAAGAAGGCTTTGTTAGGGATCCATGGTCAGACAATGTGTCAGGGGTTCAGGGTTCCAGATATGCTGTTGTTGTTGTTGTTTAGTCACTAAGTAATGTTGAACTCCTTTGCAACCCCATGGACTGTAGTCCTCTAGGCTCCTTTGTCCAGGGGACTTCCCAGGCAAGAATAATACAGTGGGTTGCCATTTCTTTCTCTAGGGATCTTCCTGACCCAGGGATTGAATCCGTGTCTCCTATATTGCAGGTGGATTCTATACCACTGAGCTGCCCGGGAAGCCCACTCCAGTTATATGAAAGAATTTAAATAGACAAATCCATAGAGACAAAAGGTAGAATGGAGTGTGCATGGGTACAGAGTTTCAGTCTGGGATGGTGAAAAATCTGGAGGCGGATCATGGTGATGGTAGCACAATGACATGAATGTACTAAATGCCCCTGAACTGTGAAATAAAAGTTGTTAAAATTATACATTTTATATTATGCCTATTTTGCCACAGTAAAAAAAAAAAGCCATATATTAGCAATCATTTTTATTTAACATTAAAGAATACCTACTATTAGAGTTGGCCAAATAAAAATACGAGACAGAGAAATTTAAATGTCAGAAAAACCAATTTATTTTAGTGTATTTTTTTTTTTTGGTGTAAATGTGTAACTTGAATATATGGGATCTACTTACATTAAAAAAGGCTTTGTTTTCTGAAATAGAGCATATTTATACCAAAAATATCATTGTTTATATGAAATTCAAATTTCAATGGAATCCTGTAGTTCTACATGCCAAGCATGGAAAAATTCAGTTCAGTTCAGTAGCACAGTCATGTCCGACTCTTTGTGACCACATGGACTGCAGAGCACCAGGCTTCCCTGTCCATCACCAACTCCCAGAGTTTCCTCAATCTCACGTCCATCCAGTCGGTGATGTCATCCATCCTGTCAATTCATCCTCTGATGTCAGCTCATCCTCTATCATCCCCTTCTCCTCCTTCCTTCAATCTTTCCCAGCATCAGGGTCTTCCAATGTCGCATTAGGTGGCTGAAGTATTGGAGCTTCAGCTTCAGCATCAGTCCTTCCAATGAACACCCAGGATTGATCTCCTTTAGAATGGACTGGTTGGATCTCCTTGCAGTCCAAGGGCCTCTCAAGAGTCTTCTCCAACACCACAGTTCAAAAGCATCAATTCTCTAATGCTCAGCTTTCCTCATGGCCCAACTCTCACATCTATACATGACTACTGGAAAAACCATGGCTTTGACTATATGGACCTTTGCTGGTAAAATAGTGTCCCTGCTTTCTAATATGCTGCTTAAGTTGATTATAGCTTTTCTTCCAAAGAGCAAGCATCTTTTAATTTCATGGCTGCAGTCACTGTCTGCAGTGATTTTGGAGCCCAAGAAAATAAAGTCTGTCATTGTTTCCATCGTTTCCCCTTCTATTTGCCATGAGGTAATGGGGCCATTAGTGAAAGAGGAGAGTGAAAAAGTTGGCTAAAAGCTCAACATTCAGAAAACTAAGATCATGGCGTCTGGTCCCATCACTTCATGGCAAATAGATAGGGAAACAGTGGAAACAGTGTCAGACTTTATTTTTTGGGGCTCCAAAATACTGCGGATGCTGATTGCAGCCATGAAATTAAAAGACGCTTACTCCTTGGAATGAAAGTTATGACCAACTTAGATAGCATATTAAAAAGCAGAGACACTACTTTGCCAACAAAGGTCCGTCTAGTCAAGGCTATGGTTTTCCCCATATATATGGATGTGAGAGTTGGACGGTGAAGAAAGCTGAGTGCTGAGGAATTGATGCTTTTGAACTGTGGTGCTGGAGAAGACTCTTGAGAGTCCCTTGGACTGAAAGGAGATTCAACCAGTCCATTCTAAAGGAGATCAGCCCTGGATGTTCATTGGAAGGACTGATGTTGAAGCTGAAACTCCAATACTTTGGCCACCTCATGCGAAGAGTTGACTTATTGGAAAAGACCCTGATACTGGGAGGGATTGGGGGCGGGAGGAGAAGGGGATGACAATGGCATGGCTGGATGGCATCACCGACTCAATGGACATGAGTTTGGATAAACTCCGGGAGTTGGTGATAGACAGGGAGGCCTGGCGTGCTGTGATTCATGGGGTCACAAAGAGTCGGACATGACTGAGCGACTGAAATAAAACTGAAGTGAACTGAATGGGACCAGATGCCATGATCTTTGTTTTTTGAATGTTTAGTGTTAAACCAGCTTTTTCAGTCTCCTCTCTCACTTTCATCAAGAGGCTCTTTAGTTCCTCTTCGTTTTCTGCCAAGGGTGGTGTTATCTGAATATCTGAGGTTATCAATATTTCTTCCCGCAACTTTGATTCCAGCTTATGCTTCATCCAGTCTGGCATTTCTCATGATGTACTCTGCATATAAGTTAAATAAGCAAGGTGGCAATATACAGCCTTGGCATACTTCTTTCCCAATTTGGAATCAGTCTGGTGTTCTGTGTCCAGTTCTAACTTTTCCTCTAGATATTCATACAGATTTCCCAGGAGTCAAGTAAGGTAGTCTGATATTCCCATCTCTTTAAAACTTTCCCTCAGTTTGCTGTGATCCACACAGTCCCCGGTAGCTCAGCTGGTAAAGAATCCACCTGCAATGCAGGAGACCATGGTTTGATTCCTGGGTCTGGAAGATCTGCTGGAGAAGAGATGAGCTACCCACTCTAGTATTCTTGGGTTTCCCTGGTGGCTCAGCTGGTAAAGAATCCACCTGCAATGCGGGAGACTTGGGTTTGATCCCTGGGTTGGTAAGATCCCCTGGAGAAGGATCCAGTATTCTGGCCTGGAAAATTCCATGGTCTGTATAGTCCATGGGGTAGCAAAGAGTTGGACATGACTGAGTGACTTTCATGCAGTCAAAGGCTTTAGCATTGTCAATGATGCAGAAGTAGATGTTTTTCTGGAACTGTTTTGCTTTTTCTATGATCCAACTGATGTTGGCAATTTGATCTCTGGTTCCTCTGCCTTTTCCAAATCCAGCTTGAATATCTGGAAGTTCTCTGTTGATGTACTGCTGAAGCCTATCTTGTAGAATTCTGAGCATTACTTTTCTAGCATGTGAGATGAGTGCAACTGTGCAGTAGTTTGAACATTCTTTGGCAATGTCTTTCTTCGGTATTTGAATGAAGACTGAACTTTTCCAGTCCTGTGGCCACTGCTGGGTTTTCCAAATTTGCTGGCATATTTAGTGAAGGACTTTAGCAGCATTATCTTTTAGGGTTTTAAATAGCTGAGCTGGAATTCCATCACTTCCACTAGCTTTTTTTCTAGTGATGCTTCCTACGGTCCACTTGTCTTCTCACTCCAGAATGTTTTCCTCTATTTCTTTGCCTTGCTCACTTGGGAAGACTTTCTTATTTCTTCTTGCTCTTCTTCAGAACTCTGCATTCAAATGGATATATATTTCCTTTTCTCCTTTGCCTTTTGCTTTTCTTCCTTTCTCTGCTATTTGTAAGTCCTCCTCACACAACCATTTTGCCTTATTGCATTTCTTCCTCTTGGATATGGTTTTGATCACTGCCTTCTGTACAATGCTCTGAACCTCTGTCCATAGTTCTTCAGACACTCTGTGTATCAGATCTAATCCCTTGAATCTATTTGTCACTTCCACCGTATATTCATAAGGAATCTGATTTAGGTCATACCCGAATGGTCCAATGGTTTTTCCTACTTTCTTCAATTTAAGTCTGACTTTTCCAATAAGCAGTTCATAATCTGAGCCACAGTCAGCTCCTGGTCTTGTTTTTGTTAACTGTAAGGAGCTTCTCCAGCTTCAGATACAAAGAGTATAATCAATCTGATTTTGGTATTGACCATCTGGTGATGTCCATGAAGTTACTATTTATCAGATATTATGCTAGAGGCTGAAGTATGTGGGGTATGGGATAGAACTCTGGCGTTTGAGTAGTCTTCTTAAGTTATGGTGATGATTAGCCATATTAACAATATGAATTCCATCTTTATATAAATGTTATTAAATGTAACAGTGACATACCTTCAAAAATTCTTGAAGTTTTAATTTTTAAGTGATTAGAAAAAAGAAAGCTAACAATAATAATAAAAAAAAAAAGAAGAAAAGACTTATGAATTCATTTCCAGTTTTTGCAATGTTTACTTGTAGCATTGTCACAATGTTGTGGAATTTTTTTCATTCTTATTAAAAGAATACAATTAAAAGGAAAGGTCTTTTTTTTTTTTTAAAGCTTATTTCTTCATAAGAAAAACAGAATAAGTTATGCTTCTTAATCCTATTTTAGAATTTTAAAGTTTGCATTTATGATGTGTATATATATATATATATATATATATAATAAAAAAAATGACAGACTCCACTCGTGTTCAGCAAGTATTGCAATATACCAGTAATCTCTCTCCCATGTATGATTTCAACTTCCTGCAACCTATCCTGATGGATTAATCTTCCTAGTACAAACTCTGATATTGTTACTTCCCCCCCAGATTCTCAGTGGTTCCTCTCTATTTTAGAATAATGCATGAAGTCTTTGGCTTAGATCTCAAGTTTCTCCAAAATTCATTTCTTCCTCACCTCATTTTACTTTTCCATTCTTTTCTCACTCCTCTAGTGAACTCTATCTTCAAGACACTGAATTATTTTACCCTTCATTATGTTTCTATCTTTTGACCTCTGCCAAAACTATGCCTATTCTTCTAGTTCATTTTCTTCCTTGAATCTTTTCCATTTTAACATAGTGAGTTAAAATGGTTTTTGCTTCGTTTGCTTTGTTTTACTGAGACCTACTGAAAGAAACCATTTCTGTCCTTTATCGAGCCCATCTTTGCATGAAATGTTCCCTTGATATCTCTAATTCTCCTGAAAAGATCTCTTGTTTTTCCTATTCTGTTGTTTTCTTCTATTTCTTTGCATTGATCGCTGAGGAAGGCTTTCTTATCTCTCCTTGCTATTCTTTGGAACTCTGCATTCGGATGCTTATATCTTTCCTTTTCTCCTTTGCTTTTCACTTCTCTTCTTTTCACAGCTTTTGTAAGGCCTCCTCAGACAGCCATTTTTCTTTTTTGCATTTCTTTTCCATGGGGATGGTCTTGGTCCCTGTCTCCTGTACAATGTCATAACCTCCATCCAGAGTTCATCAGGCACTCTATCTATCAGATCTAGACCCTTAAATCTATTTCTTACTTCCACTGTATAATCATAAGGGATTTGATTTAGGTCATATCTGAATGGTCTAGTGGTTTTCGCTACTTTCTTCAATTGAAGTCTGAATTTGGCAATAAGGAGTTCATGATCTGAGCCACAGTCAGCTCCTGGTCTTGTTTTCGCTAACTGTATAGAGCTTCTCCATCTTTGGCTGCAAAGAATATAATCAACCTGATTTCGGTGTTGACCATCTGGTGATGCCCATTGGTAGAGTCTTCTCTTGTGTTGTTGGAAGAGGGTGTTTGCTATGACCACTGCGTTCTCTTGACAAAACTCTATTAGCCTTTGCCCTGCTTCATTCCCTGCTCCAAGGCCAAATTTGCCTGTTACTCCAGGTGTTTCTTGACTTCCTACTTTTGCATTCCAGTCCCCTATAATGAAAAGGACATCTTTTTTTGGTGTTAGTTCTAAAAGGTCTTGTAGGTCTTCATAGAACCGTTCAACTTTGGCTTCTTCAGCATTCCTGGTTAGGGCATAGACTTGGATTATTGTAATATTGAATGGTTTGCCTTGGAAATGAACAGAAATCATTCTGTCGTTTTTAAGATTGCATGCAAGTACTGCATTTTGGACTCTTTTGTTGACCATGATGGCTACTCCATTTCTTCTAAAGGATTCCTGCCCATTCTGAAAGATATGGGAATACCAGACCACCTGACCTGCCTCTTGAGAAACCTGTATGCAGGTCAGGAAGCAACAGTTAGAACTGGACATGGAACAACAGACTGGTTCCAAATAGGAAAAGGAGTACGTCAAGGCTGTATCTTCTGCTTATTTAACTTCTATGCAGAGTACATCATGAGGAAAGCTGGGCTGGAAGAAGCACAAGCTGGAATCAAGACCTCAGATATGCAGATGACACCACCCTTATGGGAGAAAGTGAAGAGGAACTCAAAAGCTTCTTGATGAAAGTGAAAGAGGAGAGTGAAAAGGTTGGCTTGAAGCTCAACATTCAGAAAACGAAATCATGGCACCTGGTCCCATCATTTCATGGGAAATAGATGGGAAAACAGTGGAGACAGTGTCAGACTTTATTTTTTTTGGGCTCCAAAATCACTGCTGATGCTGATTGCAGCCAGGAAATTAAAAGACGCTTACTCCTTGGAAGGAAAGTTATGACCAACCTAGATAGCATATTAAAAAGCAGAGACATTACTTTGCCAACAAAGGTCCATCTAGTCAAGGCAATGGTTTTTCCCGTGGTCATGTATGGATGTGAGAGTTAGACTGTGAAGAAAGCTGATCGCTGAAGAATTGATGCTTTTGAACTGTGGTGCTGGAGAAGACTCTTGAGAGTTCCTTGGACTGCAAGGAGATCCAACCAGTCCATTCTAAAGGAGATCAATCCTGGGTGTTCATTGGAAGGACTGATGCTAAAGCTGAAACTGCAATACTTTGGCCACCTCATGCGACGAGTTGACTCACTGGAAAAGAGTCTGATGCTAGGAAGGATTGGGGGTGGGAGGAGATGGGGACGACAGAGAATGAGATGGCTGGATGGCATCACCGAGTCGATGGACATGAGTTTGAATGAACTCCGGGAGTTGGTGATGGACAGGGAGGCCTGGCGTGCTGTGATTCATGGGGTCGCGGAGAGTCGGACACGAATGAGCGACTGAACTGAACTGAACTGAAAGAAACATATCTTACTTACAACCTACTAATGCACACACACACACACATACACACACATATATATATACATAAAAAAAGAGGCAAAATTTTCCTGAAAGTATATTTTCTCTTACTTTGAGTCATAGAAAACTTTTTGATTGTATTGTGTTCTCTTCTCTACTGTTCCATATCATTAAAAGAAAATGCTAATCTCATCCCATTAGGTCGATTTCTTGACCCAATTATGGGTTACTGTTATATTCTCCAGTTGGAAACACTGCCTTATTGCTTGTCTAAAATGTCCTCTCCTATATGAAGACGTTTATACCCTTAATCAGAAACAGCCTTTTTTTTCTCTCTATGCTGATGTACTTAATTAACACAAAATCTGACATTATAGCTACTTGTGTCCATTTTATGCCTTCTTGTAAGATTGTAAACTTCTCAAGAATAAGGCTAATATCTTATTTATTTTCCTTCCTATTTCATACAATATTCTAGAGTCTCTCATAGGAAGTTAGTCAAATGAAAGAAATCAGATATTAGTCTTAATACGCCTCATCTGCTGCTGCTGCTAAGTTGCTTCAATCTTGTCCGACTCTGTGCGACCCCACAGATGGCAGCCCACCAGGCTCCCCCGTCCCTGGGATTCTCCAGGCAAGAGTACTGGAGTTGGGTGCCATTGCCTTCTCCGGCCTCATCTAGTCTATTCTAAAAAGATCTGTCTCTTCTTCAGCTGTATCTGATTTAGGGACACTATGATAAAATTCATTAAGGTGTTCTCTATTATCTGTAATCACTTAATGCTGCTCTTGAGTAATTCATTCAGACACTGCCAACTCTTCCTATGCTAGGTCATATTTCTATGTTAGTTCCTTAAATGGGGTAGTAAATTTTATAGTACTTCTGAGTCTGATCTGATGCAGGGTGAGGCTGAGAATTCCAATCCTAGTTTTATAGCAGGTAGGAGGAGTCCTGGTATATTAATATCTTCAATCTCTTTTACTAGAACAAAATAATTAAAGGTATATTAATAATAGGGAAAAATGAAAAGAAAAGCAAGCCACTTGAACAGAGAAAAACATTTTTCAGAAAAACAGTACTCAATAACATGAAAACATTCAAAGGGGAAAATCCTTTAAATATAGTTTTAAAAAAGCTTCAAAGAGGATACCCAAGTCATGCAACTGTTTTTCAACATGAAAATCTTCAAAGAATACATTTCCCATGCATTGCTTAAAATTCTTAAAGGGGGCTCCCTCTGGAGTAAAACTCTTTGAAGGTGAAATCTCTTCAATCATATGAGTTTTTTCAAAGAGAAAACCTTTTCCAAATTTTCTTTAAGCCAGAGACATTCTTTAAGGAGGAATTATTTCTGAAATAGCAAAACTGCCTTTTCAGTGATGTGTGCATTTTCAGAATCCTCCAGGTGAAACCCTTAAAAATAATGAAAATAAAATACAACCAATAATATATTCTGCATTAAGTTTGGCAAAAGAAAGTAAGTTCTTGTCAGCAATGTCTGTAATATACTTCATTTTAATGTTATTAAAAATGTAAGTGCCTTAAGATTGTTAGATATGTTGATTTATTTATAATAAGGGAAACAAAAAGATTTTTTCCTAGGATCTTCCTTTTGGTTCAAAAAGGCAGCAAGAAGAAGCTTATTATGTGTGGTTAGACTTAATTTCTAACTTTTATACTTAATGTAACCTTTAAGGCAGCAAGAAGAAGCTTATTATGTGTGGTTAGACTTAATTTCTAACTTTTATACTTAATGTAACCTTTGATGTGATATTACCAGCAGTTTCTCTTCAACTACCTATTGTAAAGCTAATCTTGCAGGTTACTATGACATCTGAAGAGAAAAATTGCCAGACATCTTGGGTCAGATCCATTGCCCAGAGAGCTCAGTATTCTGTTAGTCATACTGGATGATGTGGTTTTGTTGCCTGGCCATTTATTTGTTTATTCATCAACAAATACTTATTTCATTTATAATATACCATTTATTATACTCTGTCATTACTCATGACATCAATATAAGAAACTTGGACGTTTGTCCACCAAATAGTCTCTTTCTCATTTTCTTTTTTGCAGAAGTTTCTGAGATTAGTCACTAGAAGGACCAAAACATGGGCAGGTGTTTTCACCCTCACAGTTAATTTAGGCCTTGACCTCCACTCCATACTAGACATGTAGCTTATCTTTGTATCTCTAGTGCGTGTACTCCATTGCTTTGGTAAACACACGAACTACTTACCAGGATTTCTAGGCTTTAGTTCAGTTTAGTTCTGTTCAGTCGCTCAGTCGTGTCCGACTCTCCGCTACCCCATGAATCACAGCACGCCAGGCCTCCCTGTCCATCACCAACTCCCGGAGTTCATTCAAACTCATGTCCATCGACTCGGTGATGCCATCCAGCCATCTCATTCTCTGTCGTCCCCTTCTCCTCCCACCCCCAATCCTTCCTAGCATCAGACTCTTTTCCAGTGAGTCAACTCGTCGCATGAGGTGGCCAAAGTATTGGAGTTTCAGCTTTAGCATCAGTCCCTCCAATGAACACCCAGGATTGATCTCCTTTAGAATGGACTGGTTGGATCTCCTTGTAGTATAAGGGACTCTCAAGAGTCTTCTCCAGCACCACAGTTCAAAAGCATCGATTCTTCGGCTTAGCACAACCCAATACTCGCACCAGTTTTGATAGGTGTTGCATCTGATACAAAATGTTCACTTTGTTTTGTAAAATATCAGCATCATTTGGAAAACAAAAATTAATGGACTAGCATACTTCACCTCTGTGAGGTTCTTCCTGCAAATCTATAAACTTAGTCTAACCATAACACAGTAGACATACTCAAATTAAGAGACAGTCTATACAATTATTGACCACAAATTTCTTCATAAGTGTCTGTTAGTCAAGATCATAAAGAAACAAGGAAAGACCAAGAAATTATAACAGTTTAGAAGGGGACTAAGGAATCATTCGGAGAAGGCAATGGCACCCCACTCTAGTACTCTTGCCTGGAAAATCCCATGGACGGAGGAGCCTGGTAGGCTGCAGTCCATGGGGTCGCTAAGAGTCGGACACAACTGATCGACTTCACTTTCACGCATTGGAGAAGGAAATGGCAATCCACTCCAGTATTCTTGCCTGGAGAATCCCAGGGATGGGGGAGCCTGGTGGGTTGCCGTCTATGGGGTCACACAGAGTCGGACATGACTGAAGAGACTTAGCAGCAGCAGCAGCAGCAGTAAGAAATCATTATAAATGCAACATGGTATTCTTGGTTAAATTCTGAAATGAAAAATGATGCTAGTAGAAAAACTGGCAAAATACAAGTACAATACAATTAGTAGTGCAGTATCAATGTTAATTTCCATCTGTTGACAAATGTTTCATTGTTGTATAAGATGTCAGCATTAGGGGAAACTGGGTGAAGGGTACATGGGAACTCTACTATCTTTACAACTCTTCTTTAAATAAAAAAATGTTTTATAATAAATAACTGAAAAATATATCAGTGCAGCTGTGATGCAGGGGAAGAAGCAACTTTAAAAGTGATATTTAAATGCTTGAGGTACAGACTTAGCTGTTTTGCAGCATTAGGGATCTTCCCAGATCAAGGGTTTAACCCATGTCTCCTGCCTTGGCAGGTGGATTCTTTACCTCTGAACCACCAGGGAAGCCCCAAAAGACATATTTGTTGGGGCAAGAGAAACTAACTTTGTACCTATGAAGTTCAGTTCAGTTCAGTTCAGTCACTCAGTCGTGTCTGACTCTTTGCGACCCCATGAACCACAGCACGCCAGGCCTCCCTGTCCATCACCAAATCCCGGAGACCACCCAAACCCATTTCCATTGAGTCAGTGATGCCATCCAGCCATCTAATCCTCTGTCGTCCCCTTCTCCTTCTGCCGTCAATCTTTCCCAGCATCAGAGTCTTTGCAAATGAGTCAACTTTTTGCATTAGGTGACCAAAGTATTGGAGTTCAGCTTCAACATCAGTCCTTCCAAAGAACACCCAGAACTGATCTCCTTTAGGATGGACTGGTTGGATCTCCTTGCAGTCCAAGGGACTCTCAAGAGTCTTCTCCAACAAATCTAGCTTGTACGTCTAGAAATTCTCAGTTCATGTACTGCTAAAGCCTAGATTGAAGGATTTTGAGCATAATCTCTCTAGCATATGAAATCAGTGTATGATTTCACTGTATGGTGATTTGAACATTCTTTGGCATTGCCTTTCTTTGGGATTAGAAAGGTATATATGTACAACAGAACATTGTTCAATGATTAAAAGGAATGAAATATTAATAAATGAGGCAACATGATTGACACTTGAAAGCATTAAAGAATGATGCCTGGTCCTAAAAGGACACATGTTGCATGCATCCATTTACTGAAATGTTGAGAATTAGATAAATCAATAGAGACTAAAGAGTAATTAGTGGTTGCTTAGGGTTTGGAGGACAGGAAAGGGTGTTTTGACTGCTAGTGGGTCTGGGGTTTCTTTCCAGGGTGATAAAAATGTTCTGAAATTATATTGTGTTTATTGCACAATTCTATCTATAAATAATCACTGAATTGTACACTTTTAAAAGATAAATTGTACAGTATGCTAGAGTTCAATAGATTTGTTGTTAAAATACAATTTGTTCTTGGGATTTGGATTCAGATTTGAGTGGACTCAGATGATTCATGTACTGTGGGAAGTGTGAGGTACCAGCTGTGCTATTGCATCTTCAGAAGATTACTGACAAAATGCAAATGTAGTATCTTGGAAGGGTATAACAATAAACATCTGCTTTCCCGTAGACAACACATTCAAAAGAAGACATCACTTTGTTTATCAAAGTCCATAGTCAAAGTCTGTAGTCAAAACTATGGTTTTCCAGTAGTTGTGTATGGTTGTGAAAGTTGGATCATAAAGAAGGCTGAGTGCTGAAAAATTGATGCTTTTGAATTGTGGTGGTGGAGAAGACTCTTGAGAATCCCTTGGACTTCAGTTCAGTTCAGTTCAGTTCAGCTGCACAGTCATGTCCAACTCTTTGTGACCCCACAGACTGCAGCACATCAGGCCTCCCTGTCCATCACCACCTCCTGGAGTTTAATCTAATTCATGTCCATTGAGTTGGTGGTGCTATCCAACCATCTCATCCTCTGTCTCTGTCATCTCCCCTTCTCCTCCTGACCTCAATCTTTCCCAGCATCAGGGTCTTTTCTAAGGTGTCAATTCTTCACAGCAGGTGGCCAAAATATTAGAGTTTCAGCTTCAACATCAGTCCTTCCAATGAATATTCAGGATTGATTTCCTGAATTCAGTTGGACTGATTTCCCTTGAACTTGAAAGAGATTAAACCAGTCAATACTAAAGAAAATCAGCCCTGAATATTCACTGGAAGGAATGATGCTGAAGCTGAAGCTCCAACACTTTGGCCACCTGATCAAAAGAGCGATTCATTGGAAAAGACCTTGATGCTGGGAAAGACTGAAGGCAAAAGGAGAAGTGGGTGGCAAAGGATGAGATGGTTAGATAGTATCACTGACTCAGTGGACATAAATTTGAGCAAACTCCATGAGACAGTGGAGTACAAAGTAACCTGTCATGCTGCAGTCCATGGAGTCACAAAGAGTTGGACACAACTTAGCAACTGAGCAACAATTCCCAGTGATATAGTACTTCCCAGGTGGCTCAGTTGTAAAGAATCTGCCTGCCAATGCAGGACACTCAGGAAACACATGTTCAATCCCTGGGTCAGGAAAATCTCCTTAGAGAAGTGCATGGCAACCCACTTCAATATTCTTGCCTAGAAAATCTCATGACCAGAGGAGACTGGGGGTTACAGTCCATCGGTTTGCAAAGAGTCAAACATGACTGTGCGACTGAACAATCTCACAGATGTGGGTCAAATCCTCAGAGGTTATGCTATCATCTATCTTGTGGGCTCTGAAAGATTGAAACCTAGTCATGAGAATTTTAGCAGCAAGAAAGTGGAAGATTCCTAAGATAAGTGGCTGGTGATGGGAGGTGGGAAAAGAATCCTGTAAGGGACACGTAGGGGAAAGGACTCTGGGCAGACAGAGGTAACTGAGACCCACTGTTCTAGACTAACACTGGCTCCATCTGCCTTTCCACTTAAACATCAGGGAAAATATAATATCTCATCTATATTAGGCACTTACTTTGTAGCTCCCAGTATTCTGAGTGCTTTTTAGTGTAGTAACCTCTTTTTTCCTTAAAAAAAAAAAATGAGATTGATACAATTATTATTTCAATACTACAAAAGAGGAAACTAAGGCACAGGGTACAAAATCACAAAACTAATGGAGTAAAGAGCCAGAATTCAAACTTTGCAGTCTTGCTTCAGAACTTTGTAACTACCACACTATGTTGCTGCTCCCATGCTACCTGGGAATCCCCAGCCAGGGCAGATGGTGGAAGGAAAGTTGCCTTATCCGTGTCTTCTAGAGGCTATAACAAGGCTGTGCAGAACTTCAGAGAAGTTGGGTAACACATGTGGCAGTGGAAGTAAACATTAGACTTGGATTTGGACCATTTTGAGGTAAAGAGCACAGCAGAGATTTTAGATTCTCATGATTCCTGGAGGTGCTTGGATTTATAAGCAATCTGGGAAAGAAAATCTGTCTTTTCAGACCAGTTCTTAGAGATGAGAGATCTCCATTGCAGACTGAGGATAGTTCTAGTAAGTCAGTCTAGTTTTAATTAATTGACATTAAAAAATAATTTTTCTTAGAAAAATATTGTTATTATGTTTTGTGGAAAACAAAGTTGGCAGAAGTTAGTTTGGAGCATACTCAGTCAGTGAAGCTTTCAGTTCCCCCTCAGGACAATGGCCTAGCAGATCTTTCTGAAGCCTAGCTATGGTGGCAGCTGTCACATAGGGGAACAGGTTCTGAAAAGTTCACCTCCCTGGAGGGCTCACATCAAATTATAACATCACTCTTCAGTCAGGTGGGCTCCATCTTTTATGTCTCTGTTATGTTCAGTTCAATGGTAGGAAGGAAGAGGAGAAATGATTTGATTTTGATTTCAGCTTGATCTGATTAGTGGGTGGAAGACTTTTTCTGAATGTGCCATTATGATGGCTGGCAGATGTCTTCTTAATATTTGTACTAGAATTTAGAAATTTCAGAAAGTATTCAATGACTTTCTGGTAGCTGTGGGATTTCATGGCTTCTGAATGTGCTAATTTAACATTTGTTTAGTTTGGATGGTCTTGTTTTGAAATTGTAGCAAAGATGGCTCTGAGGATCATTTTGAAGGAGAGTTAATTTGAATGAAGTGACAAGCTCATAAACTAAAGGTCATAACTGTGACCAGTGGATCATCAATTTTTTTCTTCTGGGCAGACCAGATTCTGCATATTTATAGCAGATTTTAATGCTGATAATTTAAATAATGAGAAATGCCTGTGCTCTTATTTCTACCTTCAGAGGCTCTGAAGCATAAGCAAAAGCAGGCTGAGCTAGAAACTTAGAACCAGAGGTCTTAGCACCATTTTAAATTGGTGGATCCTTTTAAACCAGTCTCTTTCTGTTTTTTTAAAACTGGTACATTTCTGTTCTGGATAAGATAGATTTAAACTGATAGATATCTGGGCCTAGTTGAGGAAATTATTTTTCTAGGAATTTTTTTTTAAATTAGGTTTTATATTTTCTTCCTTGGCTAGATTCATAAATCAACAGGTGGAAATAGTTTAAAAGTAGTATGTGACCCTCTCTGCTGCTCTCCTTGGGAAACCTAGCCAGGTTTCTCTCCCTCCCTTTCTCTTTCTTCTGAATATATAATGAAGTATCCAGGAAGATTTGTGTTCCTTTGATTCATGCCTTTTTTAAACTACTTTGGTCCAGTTCTTTCAGGGATATTCAAGATTTACTCTCAAAAGAAGATAAGGGTCCTACTTTATCAACCATGCCTGAGTCACATACTCCAACTCAGCTTTCACCAAAAGGCCCTACTTTGACAATGTCTGATATGGACTCGTGCATGCATGCATGCATGCTAAGTCACTTCAGCCATGTTCAACTCTTTGCAACCCTATGGACTCTAGCCCGCCAGGCTCCTCAGTCCATAGAACTCTCCAGGAAAGAATACTGGAGTATGTTGCCGGGCCCTCCTCCAGGAGATCTTCCCAACCCAGGGATAGAACCTGCATCTCTTAAGTCTCTTGCATCAGCAGGAGAGTTTTTATTACTAGTGCCACCTGGGAAGCCCCACTTACATGTAAATAACTGCTTCCTTATGTGATTAGTTCTTCTTTTCCAGAGTTCTCCAGTGAAGTCACACAGTCATGTCCGACTCTTTGCGACCCCATGGACTATACAGTCCATGGAATTCTCTAGGCCAGAATACTTGAGTGGGTTGCCTTTCCCTTCTCCAGGGGATCTTCCTAATCCAGAGATCAAACTCAGGTCTCCTGCATTGCAGGTAGATTCTTTACCAGCTAAGCCACAAAGGAAGCCCAGGAGTACTGGAGTGGGTAGCCTATCCCTTCTCTAATGAATCTTCCTAATCCAGGAATCAAACCAATGTCTCCTGCATTACAGGTGGATTCTTTACCAACTGAGTTATCAGGGAAGAGAACAGAGGCTAATAGCTCAAGACTTGGATATTCCTGATCATCATATTCTCAAGATAAAATAAAGGCATCTGTCGGTGTTTCATTACATGCTTACCTGACTAGTGCTTTCGCTCTGTTACAATGGGCAGCATACTAACGTGATGATCCTGATTCTACTGTATTCTAAACTCTGCCTCTTACTCCTTTGGTGACCCTGGCCCTTAATTTCCTCATTTGTAAAATAAAGGAGAGCTAGATTCTTTCAGGTTCACCTTTAATCTTTAACTTTTTATGATAATAAAAATGTCTCTGTAATGAAATCAGACCAAACCCACTTATGTAGGGAATTTATTTTTATTTTTAATATTTTTTCTGAATTCCTTTTGAATCTTGGTCTACCTCTCTCTCCCTCTCCACCATCCTCCCCCCCACCACACATACTTAATATCAGTGAATTAAATACATTTTCTGTGAAGGGAAAAAAATTTTACATGACATAAAATGTCTATGGGGAAATGGAAGAAAACACCCAAAGTAAAACAGGTCTACCATACTTAGGAGGCCTTTTAAAAAGCAGCTTCAAGCCAAACATCCTAGTGTCAGAAAAAGCAGATAAAGCAGTTTCTAATATGCCTCATTTATAGCTCTTTTATATAACCAAGAGTATCATGTTTTTAAAAAGAATGAGCCATGCTGAACTCTGAAAAGAGCTTAATGTTTCTGTGAATAAAATAATTAAAATGAAGATTCACATCAACGACTTAATCTGGGCCATTGCTTTATGAAGAAGTTCAGAAAGAAGGACTTATTCAGAAGGCCCATGGAGAGGATAGTAAAAAATAAAAATACAGCCTGGCTTTGGAGCAGGAGGTTACACAGTCACACAGGACAGCTGCTGAGTCCAAGCTGCATAAATGGCTCTGGAATCGCAAGCCAAATGGATAAGAGAAGAACCAGATGGAAAAAAGGAGAGCAAAATCTGAGACACAAAGTGTAGTGTTGTTAGGGGAACCGCCCACCCTGAACAGACACCATGGTAACCATTTCTATGAGTTGTTTTATGACAGGAGGTCCTGCTAAGGAACATGGAACTAATAAGCCACCACCAAACGGAAGAGTTCAGGAAAGGTCAAAGGGAGACAGCACATTCCAACCACCTCCCAGAATCCTTCTCTCTGGCATCCATCTTGGCTGAAAAAGGCATGCACCACCAGGAAGGATTCTGAGTCAGAATGATTAGCTCAGGACAACCTGGAAACTAATCCCTTCACCATAAATCCCAAGACTGAAAGCCATGTGACAGTGCTGTTCTCCTGGGTTCCCTTACCCTACTGCTCTCCACCCTGGTGCCCTTTCCCAATAAAATCTCTTGTTTTGTCAGCACATGTGTCTCCTCAGACAATTCATTTCTGAGTGTTAGACAAGAGCCCAGTTTTGGGCCCTGGAAGGGGTCCCCTTTCTGCAACAGTAGCTCAGAATGAGTATATGAACCTCAATCTCAATGGCATGTAGTTGAAGAGGAGAGCTTGCTCATGTGCAGCACCTGTGAAAGAACAGAGCAACACAGGAGATAGAGATAAAGCATCCACTCTATGAGGGTTTCTGGCGTAGTCTTTTTTGGTCTTAAATCTGGAAATTTCATGAGACCTGGGTTCAATCCCCGGGTCAGGAAGATCCCCTGGAGAAGAAAATGGCAACCCACTCCAGTACTGTTGCCTGGAAAATTCCATGGATGGAGGAGACTGATAGGCTACAGTCCATGGGATTGCAAAGAGTCGGACACGACTGAGCAACTTCGCTGGTTCACTGGAACTTTCAAGGGGTTTTCCACGTGGCTCAAGTGGTAAAGAATCTGCCTGCCAATGCTGAAGATGCCCTGGAGAAGTAAATGCTGACCCACTCCATTATTCTTGCCTGGAAAATTCCATGGATAGAAAAGCCTGGCAGGCTACAGTCCATAGCACTGCAAAACACTTGGACATGACTGAGCATGCACCCATCCACCAGTCTTCAAACTTTCAGGGGTTAGAATGCGTTGTGTTGTTTGTGCAGATGTTCAAAATTACCTTCATATCCTTGAGGATTAGAGAAGGAAATGGCAACCCACTCCAGTATGCTTGCCTGGAGAATTCTAGGGACAGAGAATCCCAGAGGGTTACAGTCCATGGGGTCGTAAAGAGTTGAAAATGACTGAGTGAACGACACTTTCCTCATCCTTGAGGAAATACCTTTTATTCTACAAATCCTTGTTTGAATGCAGTTTACAATCTCTGTTGAGTACCTGGTGCTTTGTGTTTTTGCTGCATCACCTCCTGTGGAAGAAAGGGGGAAAGGACAGTGAGAAGTGATGAAGAGCAAGTCAAATGCACCACCAAATTTTATCATAATTCTAGAGGAAGTTCTATTTTATGCACAAATGTCTTGGATTATATTATTCATGGAGTCACCAAATGAAAACAATGAAATGTCAAATACAGGATAATTACTTTTAATCATTCATATCCTTTGTCTGCCAATTCTAATTACTATCTGGAGAATTAAGGAGAGTTTTAACTAAAGCCAGTAGAATGCTGATTTTTTTTAAAACAAATTTTTATCTCTACTGTTAGGATACCATCCTCCATGTATCTTTCAAGGTTCCAATGTGTCTTATGACAGAGGCAGTAATTGCCCTCTTATTCTGAGCTACCTTTTAGTGTTTATATATCAAACAGTTGTGAAAAGATAGTGTCTTTCTCCAAAACAAAGAGCAGGAATGCTAATTGTCAACTAACAACAACAACAAAAGTCTCTCTAAGCAAAGGGCAAGCATCAGTTCAGTTCAGTTCAGTCGCTCAGTCGTGTCTGACTCTCCGCGACCCCGTGAATCACAGCACACCAGGCCTCCCTGTCCATCACCAACTCCCGGAGTTCACTCAAACTCATGTCCATCGAGTCGGTGATGCCATCCAGCCATCTCATTCTCTGTCGTCCCCTTCTCCTCCAGCCCCCAATCCCTCCCAGCATCAGAGTCTTTTCCATAGAGTCAACTCGTTGGATGAGGTGGCCAAAGTATTGGAGTTTCAGCTTCAACATCAGTCCTTCCAGAAAACATTCAGGACTGATCTCTTTTAGGATGGACTGGTTGGATCTCCTTGCATCCAAGGGACTCTCAAGAGTCTTCTCCAACACCACAGTTCAAAAGCATTAATTCTTCATCACTCAGCTTTCTTTATAGTCCAAATTTCACATCCATACATGACTACTTGAAAAACCATAGTGTTGAATAGGTGGATTTTTGGTGGCAAAATTATGTCTCTGCTTTTTAATATGCTATCTAGGTTTGTCACAACTTTTCTTCCAAGGAGTAAATGTCTTTTTATTTCATGGCTGCAATCACCATCAGCAGTGATTTTGGAACCCCAAAAATAAAGTCTGCCACCATTTCCACTGTTTCTCCAACTATTTCCCATGAAGTGATGGGACCGCATGCCATGATCTTTGTTTTCT